>NC_139788.1:5238218-5358218 GCF_965231275.1 Zosterops lateralis
TCCGTGGGGCTTGAAGTGGCTTCAGCCCCGTGAGCAGCTCCCGGCCCTGCTGGGCTGGGAAATGCCCCAAATGTGCCCAGAGGGGCAGGGCTGTCACCCCGGGTCACCACAGTGCCCTGATGGGGGTCAGGCAGGGGACACTGCTGTCACCTCCCTGTCCCTGCCCTGTGACAGCGGCGTGACCCGGCCTGGGGCTCCTTCCTCGGGGGTGAAATGTCCTGGCCTGGCTGTTACCTCTGTCACCTCCAACCTGGCCTGGGTGTCATCTCCATCCTGGTCTGGGTGTCACCTCTGTCACCTCCAACCTGGCCTGGGTGTCATCTCCATCCTGGTCTGGGTGTCACCTCTGTCACCTCCAACCTGGTCTGGCTGTCACCTCCACCCTGGTCTGGCTGTCACCTCTAACCTGGCCTGGGTGTCACCTCCATCCTAATTGGCTGACTGGCTGGCTGGATGGAAGGATGGATGGTGGATGGATGGATGGATGGATGGTTCAATGGATGGATGGTTCAATGGATGGTTCAATGGATGGTTCAATGGATGGATGGTTCAATGGATGGATGGATGGATGGATGGATGGATGGATGGATGGAGGGAGGGATGGAGGGATGGATGGAGGGAGGGATGGATGGTGGATGGAGGGATGGAAGGATGGATGGAGGGATGGATGGATGGATGGATGGATGGATGGATGGATGGATTTATGGAAGGGTGAGGGATGGATGGATCAATCCTGTGGCCGGTCCCTGGCCAGCCCCCCAGCAGTGGGGTCACAAGGGGGCTCGGTGCCGCGTTCCCAGAGCGGGCTGGCGCCGGCCGGGAGCGCTGGCAGGGCCGGGACACAGCCGGGAGGTGTGTCCTGGGTCGTGACCACAGGGATTCAGGGATCACAGGGATCACAAGGATCACATGCCTGCTTTCCCATGGCCGGGGCAGGGATGTGGCTTTGTGGCCTCGTGGCTCGGGCACAGGGTCATGCCCTGGTGAGCCCTGGGCTCCTGGAGCAGCTTTGGGACCTCCTCTTCCTCCTCCTTCAGGCAGGGATTTTGGAACTTGGGTACCTAAATCCTTGGGATGTCCATGACTATCCCATCCATGGAGTTCACTGTCCATCCCCCTGGAGTGCTGGCACTGCCCCACAGGAGCCATCCCTGGATAATTCACAGAAAACCCATCAGGCTGGAGCCCTGGGGCTCCCCTCGCCCCTGACTGCAGCAGTGACTGGGAGAACTTGGATTTAAAACCCCACATGAGGGAAAAAACACATTTTGGAAGTGGAAGGATGAGAAATTTCAAGGTGAAGGTTGATTTTGTAGCTCATGTGGGAATGATGAGAAGCCCTGGCTGTGCCTGTTTTATGCCATTATTACTTTATTTACATAATTATAGATTGGTTTTATCACTTAAATGTATATATATTTAATAATGAATTTGTGTCACTTGTGCTGAGCAGGAGCACAGCTGTACCTGCTGCCTTCCTCCTCCTCCTCCTCCTCTCCATCCCTCTCCACCTTCCCTGGTGCCTTTCCTGCAGCCAGAGCTGTTTATTTTTCTACACATGCTTCCTTTCTTTTTCTTAATCCGAATTCCCAGCAAATCCTGGGGAAGGGGAACCCTCCCTCCCCACATATGGGAGCAGTCTGGGCACACAGAGCCCGTGCCTGGCTGGGAGGCTCCAGAGGAGTGGTGAGTGTGGGGGAAAAGGGGGAAAACCACGGCCTGTAAACGGGTTATTACTTCAACCACCCAATTAAGGGATCTATGGGCTCTTTGCTTCGTTTGTTGTAAGGCAACAATTTCGTTAATTAGAGAGGAACCGCCCCTCTGCTCCCGTCTGCTGCTCAGCCCCGAGTCTGAGCGAGCCCTCTCAGCCCCAAACCATAAAATTATCGGTTCAAAGAAGATGTGCAGGGAAAAAAGAACCTCAAAGCCCAGAACCCCAAAGCCACAGCCCCACTGAGGCCGTGGCTCAGGGGATGTGACCGAGCCAGGGCTCTGCTGAGCTGACCACAGCCTGGCCAGCCTGGGCTACCTGGGCTTCCTCCTCCTCTTCCTCCTCCTCTTCATCTTCCTCCTCCTCACTGCTGTGTCTCCCAGCCCTCCTCTTCCTCCTGCAGGGCCCAAGGATGGGATCCAATGGCATCTTCAAGTCCTTGGCCACCCACTCCTCCTCCTCCTCCTCCTCCCTCCATGGTGAGTCCAGCTGGGGGACCCCCATTCCTCATCAGCAGAAACATCTTTGGGGGTTTTGTATCAATTTTGGAGGTTATTTTGTTGCTGTGTTCATCTGAGTGACTGTTTTGGAGAGGCACAGCAGCAGCAGCTGTGGCTTTGCTGGTTCTCCTGGCCGGGGTTTGTGTTGTGGGTCTCCAGGTTTGGGGTGGTTTGGTTTGTTGGGTTTTTCCGTTTTCCAGGAAAGGCCTTGGGCAGGGTCAGGGCTGTGCTGGGGTGGGTTTGGGGTGTTTGTTGGTCCAGGTTTGTTGGGTACTGGTGGGATCAGCCCCAGGGAAGGGAGAAGAGCTGGGGGACATCGGGGCTGCCCTGGAGCTCAATGATTTATATACTGACTTTATCTAACACCCTCAATACACAAACACACAACCTTGTCACTCCTTTGGGAGATGAATCTGCCCACCCTGCTCTTCCTGGTGTCTCCTCACATCCTGGGACCTGATCCCAGGAGGGGCTGGGAGGTCCCCGGCAGGGCAGGGCAGGGCAGGGCAGGGCAGGGCAGGGCAGGGCAGGGCAGGGCAGGGGGGGCACAGAGGCCCCAAAGGACAAAGCACAGCAGAAATTGGTCCCATAGAGCAGATTTGGGCCTGGCTTTGAGGATGCAGAAAGGTTCTGTGTCTTTCTGAGATGGGTTTTGGTGTGATGACACCACCTTTGAGATTCCTTCTGAGCAGGAGGAGCCGGGGTGTGAAGGGAGCACAGGATCCCGGGGTGGTTTGGGTCGGAAGGGGTTTAAAACCCATCCTGTGCCACCCCTCCCATGGCAGGGACACCTCCCACCACCCCACACTGCTCCAGGCCCCGTCCAGCCTGGCCTGGGACATCCCGGGGGTGGGGAATGGAGCTGTGGATGGGGTGGGGATGGGATAGGATGGAGGCAAAGGGTAAATCCAGCCTGGATTTCCCATCTCCGTGTCCCTGCTCGGGGCTGGTGGCATCACAGACGTGTCCTTTGTACTCCCTGCAGTTAATTAAAGGCAGCAAGGAAAGAGAAGAGAAGTTTATAAAAACCATTTGCAGGGTTCTTTTGAATCTCTCCTTCTCCCTCCCTGAGCCAGATGAAGAAACGTCGGGGTTTGAGCCGCTCGTTTAAAAATAAAACAGAAATCTCACGTCTCGTCTGCAGCTTCCACACAAATAAGGGACTCATAAAAGCAATAAACATCTTTGTCTCAGACATCGTTTTTTATTAAATGAGGGAGAATTAAATGATTGCACCAAGGCTGGAGCAGGGCCAAATGGTGAAACATTTGTTTAGGATTAGGACAAGAAAATCCTTGTTTTCTTGAAGGAGCTCAGTGTGGCTTCTCCTGCCCGCCTGGGTTGGGATTTGAGTGCAGCAAAACCTCCTGGGATGTTCATCCCAGCTCCTCGTGGCTTTGGGGGGACACAACCTCAGCCACAGCTCGGCTTTGCCCTTCTGGCCACGTCCGGAGGGGATGGAGAGGTTCCTCCTCCCACACAGGACATCGGCATCCACCCTGGGATGCTTCCAAAAAATCACCTTTGTCCTCCTCTTCCTCAGCTCTAAAAAAGCTTTAAATAATAATAATAATAATAATAATAATAATAGTAGTCCATTGTTAATTTGTTATTAATAATATTCATATTAATGTTCCTACTACTACTTTTACTATTATTGCTATTACTATTACTATTATTATTTTCAAGACAGTGGGACAGCCAACATCTCTGTGATCCGGGGTTATTTTCCACAACGTAAATGTATCAAAAGAAAAAAAAAAAAAAAAAAAGGAAAATAAACCAGAAACAATGATTTTTTCCATTCCCACTGGAAGCAGCGAGCGCCTTTGGAACATGAGGAATGGATTACTCGGGCTATTGTAAAGTGAAATATAAAAACAACCAAAATAGGAGGAGAAGGGAGAGATTAAAAAGAAAAAAAAAAAAAAAAAAAGCCTCAATTGGTGAGGGAGACACTGAAAATTGGGCTTTTATTCAGCAAACTCTGAAGGAGAGTCTGGGATTGGTGAATCCGAGCAGAGGGAGAGGAGGCTCCAGGGTTTGAAATTCCACGCGGGGAGGTGCAGGAATCCCTGTGACACTGGAAAGGACCTGGATGGTGCCAGGAGCCCAGCGAGGAGCATCCCTGGGGGGTTCACATCCCTGGGGGGTTCACATCCCTGGGGGGTTCACATCCCATGAGAGATTCACATCCCTGGGGGGTTCACACCCCTGGGGGATTCACCCCACGAGGGATTTGTGCCCAGCCAGGAGGAAACACCTTCCAAGGCTCTTTTCTCCCGGGATTTTGGGCTCCAGGGCTGTTTTTCCCCATCCCGTGTGTTCACGGTGACTACACTGGGCTGTGATTTGAGAGGCCGCGCGGGTTTTTTATTAAAATAACTCCTGAAAACCCCTCCGAACAGAAGGGCAGGAGCGACGCGAGTGTCGCAGCCCGGCCGGGGACAGACAGACGGACAGAGGCCGTGACAACCCCCCGAGCGTGTCACTTCCCGGGCTCATTAAAGGAGAATTAATTTGCTAACGAGCCTCGCTCGGGGCTTTGCAGCATCCCCGGCTCCATCCCCGCGTCCCCCGGGGTGCTGTCCCGCAGCTGGAGGGGATTTTCCCGCAAGGAAAATGATGCCCGGGGGATATTCCCGGGAGCAGCATCACTCCCGGCCGGCGCACGCCTCCCGAGGCTGCCAGGGGAGGATCCCAGCTGCGGCTCGGCTGTGATCCCGATGAAAAGCCAAAAAAAAAAAAAAAAAAAAAAAAAAAAAAAAAAAAAAAAAAAAAAAAAAAAAAAGCCGCGGAGGAAGCGCCGCTCAATCCCAAACACCAAAATATTCCCCGCTTCCGTTCCTTTTTTTTTGTGTGTCGCTTAGGAGTTGTTAAAGGGAATGTTGCTGCTGCATCCCGGGGTGTGCGAGAGGATGCTGGAGCTGGGATTGGGGCTCTGGATCCCGGGAAAAGCCGGGGGGAAAGACGTGGAAAGGTAGAGAAAAAACTGTGGAAAAGCCGGGGGAAAATCTGAAAAAGCCAGGGAAAAGCCAAGGAAAAAGGAAAAAGCCAGGGGAAAGCCAGGGGAAAGTCATGGAAAAGGCGGGGGGAAAGATGGGGAAAAGCCGGGGGAAAGGCAGGGAAAGAGCTGGGAAAAGCCAGGGAAAAGCCAGGGAGAAGCCGGGGAAAAAGCCAGGGGAAAAGCCAGGGAAAACCCGGGGGAAAGGCAGGGGAAAAGCCGGGGAAAAGCCAGGGAAAAGTCGGGAAAAAGCCAAGGGAAAGGCCTGGGATGCTGTTTCTTCACAGCCTGGCAGGGATTAAACGCCAGGCAGGGGCCGTGCTGCTTCCCTTTGAACTGGGAGATAATTCAGGGGCAGAGCAGGGTGATTTCAGTGGTTTGGACCAGGAATAAACTCCTTGGGGGGGTTTGAGGAAGGCTGGTCGGGAAAGGATGTTTTCCCTCATTAGGGCAGAGAAAGTGCCAGCCAGGGAACCTGAAGGTGAAATCAGAGGTGCTGCTCCAAACCCCAGCCCTGGCTCTGCCACACCGAGTTATACTGGGCACTTCTGTGCCCAATTCCCCTGAACCCTGTAACTGAACAGCTCTTTTTGTTTGTTAATTAGCCCAGGGTCAGTTTGGAAAATGAGGGAGTTTTCCATTTTATTTTTTTTCCATAGGATTTGGAAAACACTCCAGGCTGGGAGGGGCAGCCCCAGCCCCCAGTCCTGGTCCCTGGGGGAGCTGAGGGGACTGGGAGCAGCCTGGGACAGTGGGAGATGTCCCTGCCCATGGCAGGGGGTGACACTGGAGGGGTTTAAGGTCACTCCAACCCAAACCATTCCACCATTCCCTGACCTCCCCTGCCCTGCCAAGGCCTTGCCCAGACCCAGCTCAGGGGAAAACCACAAACCCACCTCCCAGCCCCTCAGTTTTGCAGGGTGGGCAGGTGCAGGGTGGGTCGGGACACTGTGAATTGCCGTTCCCCAGCCCGTGGGAGAGGCAGAGCTGCTCCTGCTCTGTCTGGGTGAGTTCCCCATTTCCCATCCCCTGCTCCAGGGGCTCTGTGACTCCCCAGGCTGTGTCTGAGCAGCCTCCCGAGGTGGCAGCCAGCTGACCCAGGCACCTCCTGCTTGCGTAGGAACTTTTTATAAGAAACTTCTGCAGAAGGCCAGATGAGCTCACTCTGCTGAACGCGGGTTCCCTGCCCAGGCTGAGGGACGAGGAGCAAACAGTGACTTCAGAGCAGCCCTAAATAACAGCGAGCTGGAGCTGGCTCAGCTCGTAGCCAGAAAGCACAAAAACACCTCCTGCCTCGTTTTTAGCCTGTGACTAATTCCCCCAAATTGGGGATTGCTCTGGGGCTGGGGGGATGTGTAAATGTCCTGTGGATTCGCAGGCTGGGCCCTCCCAGGGTTGTTTTTTTTTTGAGCTGCTCTACAAGCTCCAGGTTTATTGATGGACCACGCTGGGCAAAGTCACATCCGTGAGAGTCTTCATGGAAAGGTAGATCTGAAAAAAATGTTTGTACAGGAAAAAAATAATCTGAGGAAGGAACAAAAGCAGCACAACCCAGCCAGAGCAGAAATCACATCCCCGGGGTTATTCTTAGAGTGCAAGTGGTGAAGAATGGTAAAAAGAAAAGCAGATTAACCTGGCAAAAACTGTGTGACAGGTACAGGCTGAGGTTTGGGACAGGGGGAAACTCTCCACCTACAGCCAGGGGATATTTCAGGTTATTTTGGGAGTTTAGCCCCGAGGTTTCCCCACTGCCCTGTGGGGTCTGGTGGGACAGCACAGCCCATTATCCCCTCACAGGAAGGTGCAGATGATGCACAGGGGCCCTGCACAGGCCAGGGAGGTGTCTGGGCCCAGGGGCTGCCCTCAGGGTGAGCAGTCTGGGTTCCTGTGGCCCTTCTGGTGTCCCACAGAGGAGTTCAGCAGAACTGGGGGAGCGCTGGCCCGGCCTGTGAAGCTGCTTCTGCTGAGACGTGACCTCTGTGAGACCCGAGGCAAAAGGGAAACTGGAGTTCCCTGTCTGACACCAGCAGCCTCAGGCAGCTGCCAGACCCTCCCGGGGGGGGGACACCCCTCCTGTCCCCACTGAGAGGGACAGAGACAGACAGAGAGGGCAGTGAGGGACAGGGAGGGACAGGGAGGGGCAGAAAGGGATAGAGAGGGACAGAGAGGGACAGAGAGGGACAAAAAGGGACAGAAAGGGACAGAGAGGGACAGAAAGGAGCAGTGAGGGACAGGAAGGGACAAAAAGGGACAGGAAGGGACAAAAAGGGACAGAAAGAGACAAAAGGGGACAGAGAGGGACAGAAAGGGACAGAGAGGGGCAGAGAGGGACAGAGAGGGACAGGGAGGGACAGGGAGGGACAGGGAGGGACAGAAAGGGGCAGAGAGGGGCAGGGACACAGGGACACAGAAGGACAGACCCCACAGCCCTGGTGCAGGGAGGCCTCAGGCCGAGTTTTGCCCTTGGCAGGGACGGGGCTGAGCTGTGGGATCGTGTTCCCCAAGGGTCACTTTCCCTCCTCACCTTCGACTTCCCCAAAGGGAACTTTCCAGAGCCGAGCCCAGCACAGCCCCCTCACCCCCCGGGGCTCAGGCACAGCCCTGGCCCCTCTTTGGGCCACTGTTTGCTGGCCCTTCCCAAGGCTCCTGCAGGGGCTGCTCCCAGCAGTGCTGCCACCTGCTCCATCCCCACAACCACCCCAGCCCTGGGGCCAGGCTGTGGGAACGGAGCTGGAAAAGGCTCCCTGGGCAGCTCATGGCAGAGGGGACAGGGGTTGGGTTTCCCACCCCCCGGGAGGGCAGCGAGTGCTGGGTCCGGCTTTCCCGAAGCACCAGGGCTCTCCAAGGGCAGAAGCAGCTCCGTGCAGCGTTTCCCGGCGGCAGCAGCAGCGCCGTGCTCAGCACGTGCGGGAGGGTTTCCCTGTGCCTTGGAGCCCTGCCCGGGAGCCTTTCCGTGACAGGGCTGCTCCCGGGCCCTGTCCCTGCAGCCCGGGCTCACACACGGCTTTTTCTGCTCCCCTTGTTCTTTTCTGGCCGTCATGTGCCTTTCGGTTCCTCTTTTCGCCATCCAGACGTTTCCCCTTTTTCTTTCCTTTGGAATTTTTTTGAATTTCTCCCCCTGTCGCGTTTTGGGTTCGGAGGGTCTGGCGGCGCCCCGGGGCTCTGGTGGCTCTGCTGGGGGACAGGAGGACAGGAGGGCAGGAGCCCGGCGCTCTGTCCCCTCCCGGGTGGGTCTGGCTGTGCTGGGCTCCAGGAAAAGTTTCCAGGGTTTCCAGGAGCCCCGTGAAACGCCTTGGACAGGCTGGAGGTGTCTCCAGCAAGCACAGCCCTCATCCCCTGCAGGACCTGGCAGAGGCGGCTCCACCCCTCCCTAAAACTCCTCCGAAACCCCCCGAGAGAGGGAGAAACTCCCGTGAGCTCGAGCAGCTCCGAACAAAGCCCGGCGTTTCCAGTCGCGCTCTGCACCTTTGGGCATTTTTTGGAGGAGATGGGGCGTCCTCAGGTGCTCCATAACCTTTGCACGAATGGCTCATTTCTCGGCATAAGCACATTCTTGCAGGAGCTCTCGCTCTGCTCTCGCCCCAACCGCCGGACTCCTCTGTTCACTTGTTTAAATCAAGCATAAAGCCCGAACTGTTCTTTGAATATTTATGACCAGTTTTTATCTCATGCCATGCATACAAAACATACTTGATCCCTTTCCTAAAAAGTTTTTTTCAAGTGCAAAGTTTTAAAAACATGTGGCTTTTATTGCAGGCAGGAATGAATAACAGCATTCCACCCACGACCACATGAAATGGAACAGTAATATTCATATGCGTAAAGGCAAAAGCTGCCTTGTTTCCTATTTGCAGCCCGAACTCTGAGATTAATTAAGAACTGAGAGGATCTGACAGTCATTAGGATCTTTTTAAGCAGGGGTGGAAGCGGCAGATGGGACCCACGCTCCACCGGCGCGGCCGTGCTATCAATAGCACAGAGGATGTGAGCCCCGAGCGTGCTGCTCGGCCGGGGAGGGCCCCGAACAATGAAGAATGGCACTTTCGTGACTTCACAGCCGCGGCATCCACGTCAATCGCACTCGTGCTCTCCCCAGTCACTTCGCAGCTTTTGCAAACCCCGTCCTGATCCCCGGGTGTGCCGCCCCCGCGGGGCCCTGCAGGGAGGGTGTCCGGGGAGGTGACAGGTCCCTCCGAGGGCAGCGGGGTCCCGGGGCCCTGCAGGGAGGGTGTCCGGGGAGGTGACAGGTCCCCCCAGGGCAGCGGGGCCGCTCCCGGAGCCCCCGAGCCGCGCCCGGGGCTGAGTGCGGCTCCCACCGCTCCCGGGCCGGGTTTGTGCCGAGCCCGGAGCGTCCCCGGGGATGGGGATGGACATGAGGGCTGGTGACAGAACCTGCGGCTCTCAGATGGGGCCGGGTGGGAGCACAGCGAGCCCCAGAGCTGCCAGGAGTGTCACCGGTGGCGATTTCTCCAGCGCAGCCCTTTCAGACGCTGCTGGATGAAAGCTGCCCCGCGGCGGCCAGGTGGGAATCCCGAAGTGATTTTCCCTGCCCGCAGCGTTCCACGCCAGCCTCTGAACCTCCTGCTAAAAGCTCGCTCCTGCTGCTCCTCCTGCATCCCGGGCTGAGCACACACGGCGGGCTGTGAGCGGGCAGCCGCGGCTCCCCGGGGCTCGTCACTCGTGTCCTGGCTCCGGATCCGACCTCAAACAGCCGCTTTGGGCTTGGGGCTGGTCCCAGTGCGGGATCCTCGGCCCCGGGGCAGCCCCAGGAGCCGAACTGGGGCCGCTCCGCCAGCTGCTCCCTGCCCAGGACGAGATTGCCCTGATTTATGTCGGGGGCAGCCGCTGCCTTTTCCTGCCCCGGTTTCCCCTGGTTCTCCCGCAGGAGCCCGTGCCCCCAGCGCCCGGAGCTGCCCCGCGGGAGCCCGGCCGAGCAGGGACACTCAGGGGTTAAAATCTGTCACCCTCGGCCCCGGCATCTGCAGTTTGATTTATGAATGAATTGCACGCTCCCTCCCTGCGTGCTGCTCTCAGATCCCCTTCCCTGAGCTGCAAAATAGATCCAGACACCCGCCTGGCCCCACTGAGCGCCGAGCTCCTGAGAGTTCGCGATGAATTTTTAATAGAAAGCTTCCTACGAGCCGCCGCTCTCGCCGCTCCGCTGTGGAAACCGGCGGCCCCGCCGCGCAAAAAGAGCAGCTCAAATGAATTAAAAAACTACAGAGGAGCCTGGAAGGGAAGCAATCCCAGCGAGGGATGATTTAAAGAGCTGCTGACCTCCCCGCGATGCGAACAGTAGCTTTGGAGCGTTTGTAGAAGAGGCCCGTGCAAATCCCGGGGCTGATACTCCATTAACCTCCTCGGGAGCGGGGATAAAACAATCCGAGCCAATCCAAACCCCTCGTGTCAACATCTCCCGCCCTGCGGAGCCCCGGGACAGCGGCAGCTCCGCCGCTCTGAGCCTCCGGGTGTTGGAAAAGCAGAATCCGAATGAAAACTCCTTCCCCCACAGCCCCGAGGGTCCCCGGAGCTCTGGGGTGGTTCTGCCCGGCCGGACAGAAGCAGCCGCGGGGTTGATTTGCTGGGCTCTGCAGCTCCTCGGGGGGGTCTCCGGACAGTTTTGGGGTTGTGGGGAGCCGGGTTTGTCCCAGCCCGCGGTGCTCTGGGTTTGTCCCAGCCCGCGGTGCTCTGCGTTTGTCACAGGTCCCATTGAGGGCCCAGGGCCGGGCCGTGGGCTGAGGCTGCCCCCCGTCACCCCCAGGGGAGAGCAGGGCAGGGCGGGGGGCAGACAGCGGGGAGAGGGAGGGTTTGGGGAAAGGACCAGGACCTGTCACCCGGCACACCTGGGACCGCAGCCGGCGGTGACTCGGGAGGCGTCAGGCGGTGCCTTCAGCCCCCGTTCCAACAGGGGCATCAAAAGGGGACCAGAGAAACCTCTGGATGGCGGGGCTGGATACACCAGTGAGGGCAGGGGAGGACCAGCCCCGCCGCAGGGGGGGAACCTCGGCCCCGCAGCCCCAAACCGCCCCACAGGGCGAGCGGCCCCCGCGGGCTCCACCTGGGGAGGGTGACAGTGACACCCCAGGGCCCCGCAGAGCCGGGACAGCCCCGGGGGTCGGGCCAGAGGCGGCAACGGGCGAGAGAAGCCCCGGGGAGGGAGGTGTCGGTACGGCGGGAGGGTGTCACAGCATCCCTCGGGGGGGGTGTTATCATCCCAGGGGGTGTCAGCATTTCGGGGGTGTCACAGCAGCCCGGGGGGCGTCAGTATCCCTGGGGGGTGTCAGTATCCCTGGGGGGTGTCAGGATCCCTGGGGGGTGTCAGGATCCCGGGGGGGTGTCAGGATCCCTGGGGGGTGTCAGTATCCCTGGGGGGTGTCAGTATCCCTGGGGGGTGTCAGGATCCCTGGGGGGTGTCAGTATCCCTGGGGGGTGTCAGTATCCCTGGGGGGTGTCAGGATCCCTGGGGGGTGTCAGGATCCCTGGGGGGTGTCAGTATCCCGGGGGGGTGTCAGGATCCCGGGGAGGTGTCAGGATCCCGGGGGGGTGTCAGTATCCCTGGGGGGTGTCAGTATCCCGGGGGGTGTCAGTATCCCGGGGGGGTGTCAGTATCCCTGGGGGGTGTCAGGATCCCGGGGGGGTGTCAGGATCCCGGGGGGGTGTCAGGATCCCGGGGGATTTCAGCACCCCGTCCATCCCGTCCATCCCGCTCCCGGCCCGGCCCGGCGGAGCCCCGGTGCCAACCAGCGGCCTGAGGGCGGAACTGCAGCCCGGCCCCGCCTGCGCCCCGCGCCCCCCGCCCGCCCCTCCCGCCCCTCCCGGGGGTACCGGGGGCACCGGGCCGGGCCGTGCCCGAGCCCCGGCAAACCCCGCCCGCAGCTCTGCCCCCGCCCCGGGTTCTGTGCGGGTTCCTCCCGCTGGAGAACGGGGGGCGAAAAGTAGAACTGAACCGCGGCCGCTTTCGCCTAAAAAGGGCAGAATTTGAGCGCCGGTAGCGGCGGGGGCCGGCCCGACCCGCGGCCTGGTGCGGATCCCGGGGGTCACCCCGGGGTAACGGGAGCTGCGGGGACGGAGACGCCGCGAGTCGTAAAAAAAAAAAAAAAAAAAAAAAAAAAAAAAAAAAAAAAAAAAAGAAAGAAAAAAAAGAAAAGAAAAAGAAAAAAAAGTATTTCTTGTTGTTGTTGTTGTTTATTTCTGGAGGAGCACCGGGGCTCTCTGGGGCTGGCAGACCCGGCCCGGGCTCGCCCCTCGGGGCACCGCGGCTCGTGGAGGAAAGTGGTTCGTGACTGAGTGAGGGGAGTCCAGGAAAGGAGCATTTTCTGGTCTTGGGCTTTATTTGGGTTTGTTTTAGGGAGATTCGCGTTTCACAGCGGCCGGAGCGGAGCCGGGAACGGCCGCGGCCAGCGCCGGTCTGCGGACAGCACCGGGCCCAGCCGGGCTCCGGGAACGGCCGGGGGGCAGCGCGGGCACAGGAGGTCCTGCTCTGCCCCGGCTCTGCCCCGGCTCTGCCCCGGTTCAGCCCTGGCTCTGTCCCGGCTCTCCCCTGGCTCTCCCCTGGCTCTGTCCCGGCTCTGCCCCGGCTCTGTCCCGGCTCTGCCCCGGCTCTCCCCCGGCTCTGCCCCGGCTCTCCCCCGGCTCTGCCCCGGCTCTCCCCTGGCTCTGCCCCGGCTCTCCCCTGGCTCTGTCCCGGCTCTGCCCCGGCTCTGCCCCGGCTCTCCCCCGGCTCTGCCCCGGCTCTGTCCCGGTTCAGCCCTGGCCCGACCCGCCGTTCGGGGCCCCGCGGGGCGCGCGGAGCCGCCGCCTTCGTTGTGCTCGTTCCCGCAGAATCGGTGGCTGCGCCGCCGGAATTTTCTCGCCAACGGATCCCGCCGGAGCCGCCGGCCCCGCCCGCAGCCGCAGCCCCGGGGGAGCGGCCGGGGGCACCGGGGGCCGCGGGAGCCCCGAGACCGCCGGGAAGAGGCGGCGCACGGTTCTGGGAGGGCAGAAGGAGGAGGTTTGGGAGCCGCGGTTTTCAGCTCAGCCGAGAGGCGAATCCCCGGCCGGGGACGCGGGTGCCGGTGCTGCCGGTGCCGCCGGTGCCGCCGGTGCTCCCGAGGCCGCCGCCCGCCACGGCCCGGGCACCGCGGGGAGCGCCGGGCGGCGGCGGGAGCGCCTGGCGGCGGGGCCGGGCCGTATCCTCACCGCTCCGGACGGCGGCGGCTGCGGCCCCAAACCGGCCCCACCGCACCCCAAAACCTCCCCGGCGGCGGCGGCGGCGGCGGCCAGAAACCACCGAGCCCCGACGTGCGCCGGGGGCGTGTCCGCACAGGCCACGCCCCTCCTCATAGACCACGCCCACCCGAGTATTCCCCACGCCTCTTTCTCCATAACCAACCGGGTGGGCGTGGCCGGGCTCCCTCGCCGCGCTCCCATTGGCGGAGCGGCCCGTCCGTCACGGGCGCCCCGCCCCGCCGGGGCCGGCAGTAAATACGGTACCGGGCGGCGCGGCGGGGCCGGCAGCGGGGCTCGGGCTGGGCGCGGGGAGCGGCACCGGCACTCGGCACCCGGCACCGAGCTCAGCGCACCCACCGCCGATCCCCGCCCCGCCGAGCACGGCGCCCCGCCGGCACGGAGCGAGGCTACGCGGGGCTCGGCCGCCTCCTCCGCCGCCGCCGCCCGCCGAGCCCCGCCGGGTGCCCGCCCGTCCCGCCCGGCTCCCCGCCGCCCGCCGTGGTGATGCGTATTCCCGTAGACCCGAGCACCAGCAGGCGCTTCACTCCCCCGTCCACGGCCTTCCCCTGCGGTAAGATGGGCGAGAACAGCGGGGCGCTGGGGGGGCCCGCGCCCGCCGCCCGCGCCCGGCCCGAGGCCCGCTCCGTGGTGGATGTCCTGGCCGACCACGCCGGAGAGCTGGTGCGCACCGACAGCCCCAACTTCCTGTGCTCCGTGCTGCCCTCGCACTGGAGGTGCAACAAGACGCTGCCCGTCGCCTTCAAGGTAAACCCCGACCCCCCGACGGCCGGAGGGACCGAGATCGAGACCCCGGCTCGGCCTTTCTTTCCCCTCCGCGCCCCTTCTCGCTTTAAATCGCTCCTGACATCACCGCCGAGGGAGCCCGGCTGGATTATTTTTAATCAAATCGCCCGGTTTATTATTTTTAATCAAGTCTCCGCATTGCCCCGCGGTCACGGCATCTCAGATATTCCGCACAGTTAGGAGCTCTCGGGGAACTTTGAAGTTTAATGAGATGGAGGTTAATTACCTTCCTGGGAGAGGGAGAGCGCGGCGGGGAGGGGAGATGGGATCTGCCAGGAGAGTCGGGCCAGGAGCTGCAGCCGCGGTGCGGGGCTGTGCTCCGGGCTCCCCGGGACACCCCGGGCCGGGCATCCCCGTTACCGCCCCGGGAGCGGCCCCGGCCGGGGGAACCCAAACCGAGCCCGGGAGCGGCGGGGGAGCCGGGCAGGGCGGTAACGGAGCCCCGGGAGCGGCGGGGGAGCCGGGCAGGGCGGTAACGGAGCCCCGGGAGCCCGGCGGGGTGAGGGGGGGCTCTGAACCGGGATCCCCCGGCGCCGGGAGCTCCGGAGGTTCGGGCCCTTCCCCGGGGCCTCGCTGGCGGCCGCGCTTTATTTTTATCCCGAACGCAACAAAATAAACGCGCAGAGTCCTCGTTCGGGGCCGGGGGTGGGCTGAGCCCCCAGGCCCCCTCCCCGCGGACCCCCCGGCTGCTTTTAACCCTTTCGGAGCTCCTTTCCCCCTTCCCCATCCCATTTTCTCCGCCTCCCTCGGGGGGCTCGGCTCCTTTTGCTTTGGGGTTTTTGTCCGGGTTTGGGGGGATCCCACAGCGCGGGTTGGCTCCCCTGGAGGGGGATTTGAGCCTGAACTGCCCTGGCCCTGCCCTAGGTGGTGGCGCTCGGAGATGTCCCCGATGGGACCGTGGTCACGGTGATGGCGGGGAACGACGAGAATTACTCGGCGGAGCTGCGCAACGCCTCGGCCGTGATGAAAAACCAAGTAGCGAGATTTAACGACCTCAGATTTGTTGGGAGAAGCGGCAGGGGTAGGTACCGGCCAGGAAATGGTTGGCCTTTTTATTTGGGGTTTTTTTTTTGTTTGTTTTGGTCTGGTTTTTTTAAAGGGGAGGAAAAAAAAAAAAAAAAAAAAAAAAAAGAAAAAAAAAAGAAAAAAAATGAAAGAAAAAAAAGTTTCTCTCTCTTTTAAAAACAAATTAATTTATTATTTTCTTCTATATATTTTTTTATTTTTAAATTTTATTTTGCTGGTGGAATTATTATTATTATTTTATTATTTTATTCAATGTTACCTTTTATTTCACCCGTGGTCCGGTTGCCGGGAGGAGCCCCCGGCCCCGGAGCGGTTCCCGAGGGATGGAGGGATGCGGGAAAGGTGCGGGAGGGATGCGGGAGCAGCCCCGACCCCGCGGGCAGCTCTGCCCCGTCTCCTCCCGGGGCTTCTTCCCTGCCGAGGGGTCGAGAATGGGCGGTGGAGATGAGAAAAAATAAAATAAAAATAAAATAAAATACAGAGTTAGATGTACAGATATTTAGATATATTTATCCGAATCCCAATTCGGCCCCAGCCCGAATCTTCCCCCGTTTCTCCCATCGCAGCGGCGGCTGCTGGGCGAGCAAACCCCACCTGGCAGCTCGGCTTTAAACAGCGAAAATCAAGAGTTTATAGTGAAATAACAACGCGGAGCTCGGCCTGGAGGGCGGCACGGGCGGGGAGCTGCGGCTCGGCCGCTCCTGGGGGGATTTTGCTCGTTTTCCCCACGCTCCCGGCAGGGAAAAGCGGGATTCGCCTTCCCCAATTTTCTGCCCAAGCAATGGGTCCGTGCCCGCGAGCAGAGGGCGATGGAGCCCCGGAAGGGTGAACCCCGCCTGCCCTCCCCGTACCTGACTTTCCCAGGGCAGAAACAGAATTTCGGCGTCTCATCCCCGGTGGGCGCTGCAGGTCGAGGCTCCTCGTTGAGCATTCGAGCCCCAAGAGGAGCTGTGGGTTTTCATGGCCAGATGGCAGCGTTTTCTCAAAGGCTTCAGATGTGTACACACAGGGTCTGATATATTTTGACTTCTCCGCATTAATTAAAAGCAGTGATGTTAGGAATTATTTGCATGTAATAACTGTTTACTTGTTCCTCTTTATGAAACTTGAATAGTTTACATTCTTTCATACATTTCCTTTTTCCTGTTGGCTCCTTCTCCACGTCGCAGTTTCTTTAAAACTCCCCACTTAACTGGTTGCAGGTTGATGGATGGAAAATGTTTTTCTTTTATGAATTAAGCTTTCATTTCTGTAATCAATTATTCTCTTAGCTCTTTTCTTTCTGGTTGGGCGCTTTTTTTTTTCTTTTTCTTTTTTTTTTTTTTTTTTCTTTCTTCATCCTCGCACTAATTTCCAAACTGAACGCAACCCAATCTCAGCGTGACTCTTGAATTCATTATTAACTCGCTTCCTCCGCACTCCCGAGCTCGGAATTAGCAGAGCTTTGGTCTCATGAAGTGAATAAACTCCTTCCTGGGGCAGAGTCCTCCCGAATTCTCATCACAGCCCTGGCGGCACCTCCGCTGCCTCTAACGGGCGGGACAGGGCGCTAATTATTTTAATTTTTTTTTAAAACATATTCGTGTGGGGTGAGGCTTTGTCATATTCAGAGAGGAACAACCTCCCCGGGGGCGGCTCAGTGGGGTTTTCTCGCCGTGGATTTCACTCCCCGTGTTCTGGTGCTGCTCTCCCGGGCACGGGGCTCTTCCAGAGCAATTTACTGAAAAAAAAAAAAAAAAAAAAAAAAAAAAAAAAAAAAAAAAAATTTTTATTCCGGATGCCGCGCTCGCTCTGCCGTGTTTGGCTCCATCCCTGACAGCCGGTGCAGCTTTCATTTTTTTTTTTTTATTTTTATTTTATTTTTTTTAAAATTTTTTTTTTCTGGCAGAAATTTGGAATGTTTTCCCTGCAGTGTGTGTACAAATGTTTGTGTAAATCCGAGGTGAGGGCGTGCGGATCCGTAAACACAGACCCTGCCGTGTGCCCGAGCTGCAGGAGCCTGGAAAGCCCCGGCAGCCGCGCTCTGCTGGGGAAAACACCACCCGAAACGGGCCAGATCTGGGTATTTTTAGTAATAAAGTGTCAGGGATTATTATTTGGTGATAAATTGTCAGGGATTATTTCCCGGCGCTGTGAGCTGGGAAGAGCCGCTCCCAACTCCCCCCTGAAAAATAAATTCCCATCCCCAGGTGCGAGAAAAGAGGGGGAAAAATAGGATTTTTTATTATTTTTATTCAGATTGAGGTGCATAAAATGAACTAATTCCCGCTGCCCCCCAGCTGGAACCAAAACCCTCCCAAAGCCTCGATCCTGCCCCGCCGAGGGTGAGAAAGCCCAGCCCGGCTTCCTGAGAAGGCGGGAAATGACTCAAAATGATGCTGGGGCAGAATCATCATTTTCGGTTCAGGGCAGAGGTTTGAGAGAGGCACAACCGGCCCGGGCTGGGTTTGTGTCTGCAGTGAGGGATTCCGGGGCAGGGAGCTTATTTCACATAGAGAATTAAAAGAAAAAAAAAAAAAAAAAAAAAAAAAAAAAAAAAAAAAAGATCATGTATAAATTCAGTGTTTAATTAAATCAGTATAAACAGGGCTCAGCTCGGGGGTTCTCTGCCTCACACCCGCGTTTTGATGCCTGTCTCCTGCAAATTCCCTCAATAATCGCTCCTCATCCTCCTCAGCCCGGGCTCTGGCTCTGTCAAGGTTTTCCCCGCAAACTCTCGGTGCTGGATGTTTTTTCCCGTGGCCGTGGTGGCGCCGGGATCCTCGGCGGGCTCATCCCGTCCCTGCAGCAGGGGTTCATCCCTGGGGATTCCAAATGCCATCACTGCATTTCTTTTGCCCTCCCAAATGCAGCAGAGCGGGGATTGGTGCCCGCTGCCGGCTTTGGGGTCAGAATTCCCTTCTCTCCGTGCTCCATGGAGGAGTTCTCCCACCTGGGATCATTCCAGGGTGTTCTCCGGGAGAGATAATTTCATTTTTTATTATTTATTCATTTTCTTCTCCTCTTGTCTGGATAAATCCTGCTCTGTTTTGCTGTGGGTATTCTCAGGTCCGACCCTGCAGAGAGAGGATGGTCGGGATGTGAAAACCCCTGATTGCTTCGGGGGAAAAGGGAAAGGAGGTGGTTTCTCACTGCCTTTATTTGTGGGATAAAGGCTGGACGGGCAGAAATCCACCTCACCGAGGCTGATACCCGATTTCCCGCTGGGGTTCAGCCCTCTGGTCCCTTTGAAATCCCGCAGGGATCGCTGCTGGGCCTTGCCCAGGGTGGTTGGTGCAGCCTCCTCCCTCCAGCCGGGGGTTTGCTGGATTTGGGGAGGCCGAGGGAGAGCGGGGCCCTTCCCGCGGGGGTTCTGTTCTCCCACAGCCCCAGGCAGGCCGGGGTGAGGCTGCCCAGCCTGCGGGAGGTGAAGGGTTTGGGCTCAGGGGTGGTATCGTCACCTCTCTGATGATAAAGGCATTTTCAGGCTGCAGATGGAAGCTCGTTCTGCTGGGCCAAGGGGGGGCTCTTCTTGCAAAAGTTGGCTCCCAAGAGTTTTTCACTGCTTTATTATTATTTTATTTTTATTTTATTATTTATTTATTTATTTGATAAAAGGTGACAGCTCGATGCTTCAGAAGCATCTCTGAACCCCCCCGGAGGGTGTCCAAACCCTTTCCCAGGGGCAGATTCCTGCTCTGCGGGCAGGCCGGGGAGAGGGGACAGTCCCTGGTGGCCGGAGCTGGCGGGGTCAGTTCCCACTTTGCAGTTCCCGTGCACGGCCGGGGCCAAGCACAGCTCCCTCCGAGAGGGAACATCCCCAGGGACCAGGACCCCCCGGGCTGATCCCAGCTCCTTCCCAGGGGAGCAGCATCCCCTGCGCACCAGGCCGGGATCCCGCACCCAGGGCTGGGTTACCGGGGGCAAAGGGAACGATCCCAGAGGGAAAACCCCCGGGGCGGGCCGGGGGAGGGGGATCGGTGACTCTTCCACGCGGGAAGGTGGCGGCTCCAGGGCCGTGTCTGGGCAATCAGGGCTCGTTAATGATGTGAGCGGGGATTTGTGTCCCAGCCGCTCCGGCAGCAGCTTCTCTCTCTCCCACGGGAGCTGAACTCATGTGGGATCCTCACTCCTCTTGTGGTTTTGTTGGTTTTTTTTCCTTCCCTCTCCAGGGAAAAGCTTCACCCTGACCATCACCGTGTTCACCAACCCCACGCAAGTGGCCACCTACCACCGAGCCATCAAAGTCACCGTGGACGGACCCCGGGAGCCGCGGAGTGAGTGCGGGGCTGGGTTTGGGATAATGTGGGGAGGGGCCGCAGGGTCCCCGCGGCTGAGGGATCGGGATGAGCAGCTCAGGGATGACCCCGCTGGCTGCTCGGGTTTTCCCCGCCCGCCTCCTGCTCCACATCCCAGCCCGGAGCGATGGTTTGGAGCTCTTGTCCCGCTCCCCAGCCCATCCTGGAGGGACAATTGCACAGCTCCAGGTCGGGATGTTGGGAAAACACTGTGCAAAACCACAAAGGACCCAAGCTGGCTCCGCACAGGGGGTTATAAAATCAGAGACCCGTGCTCGGCTTGGGGGGCTGGTCAGACTGAAAACGCCGCAGGTTCCCCGGGCGCTCAGGCGGCGTCTGCCCCGTCACTGAGCTCCTTCTCCCCGGCTCCGCCGCGGTTTCGCTTTCGGGCTGTCAAAGGCTGGGGCTGGCAGCGCCCGCGGCCGGGGGCTGAGCCTGGAGAAACCAAGAGAGACTGTGCAGACCGCAGAAGCGTCTCTGTTGTGCTGCGGAGGCTCTCCCGGGGGCACGCTGCTGCCTCGTGGTTCAGGGAGGCTCCGGGCCCTGCCCTGCCCGCCTTGGCTCTCGGCGTCGGGCTGCTCCCGGCTCCCCTCGGCCATTTCCAGGGAACGCTGCTGCCCGCAGGGGTTTCCTCTGGCCACGGGGATGATTCGCCCTGTGGGACCCCCGGCTGTGCGGTGGGGTTTTGTCCCTGGGGGCTCCAGCTCCGCCCTCCTGCCCGCTGAGCGCCGCGGCGGGGGATAAAGCCCAGCTCTGTTCCCTTTGCGTGTGAGGCCCTCAGTGCCCGCATTGAGGGGAAGCGGTTTGATCCTTCGGAAAACGCCTCGGAAAACGTTTTCTGTTGATGCTGTCGCCGGGCCATCGGTGGCCCTTGATGTCAGGCCAGGTGGAGGCCGTTACCTCGGCCAGGGGGGTTCATTTGCATCGGGCTTTTTTTTGGATTTTTCCCCTTCCTTGATTTGATTTTGGAGCCTGTCGAGGATGGATTTAGAAGCTGGAATGCAGGAAACCCAACTGCTGCTGTTCTGAGGTGGTTTTTTTGGGGTTTTTTGGGTATTTTTAAAGCCAGAAACATCAGGCAGGTCCCTGGTGAGGGGCACCTGTGGGTCGTGGTGGGCGCTGGGGCTGGGCAGGGAATTTCACAACTCTGCCAGGAGTGTCAGGAATAGAAACCAGCCCTCGTGGCTGCTGCCTCAGCCCCTTATCAGCTGCACCAGATCGCCTTTCTAATAATAATAATAATCATCATCATCAGGAATACATAAATAATAATACAAGGTGAGATAGTTGCTACTCTCGGAGCTCCCCGACAGCCAAACCCCGGTGAATCACACCCGTTCCTCCTGAATTTCAGCATTTCAGCACCCCCGAGCTCCCCGTCCTGCATTTCCATTCTCTGGTCAGGCCTAAGCCGAGGATGGAGCAGCTTGTCCTGGCTCTGGTGTGGGGTGTCCTCCCTGGGACACAGCCCAGGTGCAAGGGCAGCGTTTTTCTGGGGTTTTCTCTTTTTTTGGTGATGATTTCTGGACCTCAAATCGTGCTGGAAGTGTTGGCTCCTTCAGGAGATCTCTGTGGTGTTTATTTGCTGCTTGTGCCCTTGCCTTGCGTGGCTCCCAAAGGCTGATCCCTCCCTCATCTCTGCACACCCTCAACCCATAAACTGCTGATTGAAAAAGGTTAGGCCCAAATTGTGGCTGTTTTGGAGCTTTTTTTTTTTTAGGGAATCATAGACTTGTGGGTTGTGTTTTGGCTCCCTGGGACTTGAACTCATGATTGATGAATTTCCAGTGGGAGAAAAACATTTTTAAAAAAAAATCCTTTTTTTTTTTGCCACACTTTTGAATGAAGATGACAATTAAAAAAAAAAAAAAAAAAAAAAAAAAGAAAGAAAGAACACCTTTCTCTCCTCCCCGCTCTGCAGAAATCCTGGGTGTGGAAACAGCAGCTGTAAACTGATCCTGGAAAGCCAAGGTGCTTTTCCTGGCTCACCTGCCACTGGGTGGCTCCTGGGCACAGCACCCTGGCACTGCCAGCCCTGGGGTGGCATCTGGGGCTGGCACAGCCCTGGGGATCCCAACCTCGGGCCAAACCCCGAGCCTGGGGCTGCTCTGCCTGGTTTGGCCTTGGCAGGTGAGAGCTGCCAGCAGGAATTCCAATTTTTATTTATGTATATACACATATTTTATACACTTTTAAACGTGTGTGTGTTAATATTTGTGTGGGCACAGAAATGTATGGAATTCCCCCCCCCCCCCCCCTCCTTTTTGGCTTCAAAAGATGTGCCCCGGTGTGTGCTGGCTCCTGTGGGGAGGATCAGCACCGGGCAGGGCTGGAGGCTGATGTGGGGCTGCTGGAGAGGACAAAACCCATCCTTAATGTGGAAAGAATTGGCCATTTGTCTTGGTACCCTGGGAAAGCCCTGGGCAGCCTCTTCTCAGCTGCAGCAGGATCCCTCCAGCCAACGTCCTTGTGGGGTTTGGGGGCCAGAGCTGTGGCCGGGCTCCACCTCTGAGCATCCCATTCACCCTCCACCCCTGGCCCATCGCTTCATCTCAGCCCTTGAGCGAGGCTTTTAACTCGGGCTGTGCCCAGATCAAACCTCTGAGCAGCCTGGGTGGGGATGGGTGGGAAATGCAGGGAAGGCAGAGCCCTGCCAGGGGAGGAGGGAGCCGGGGGGGCTCCTTTGGGACCACCCGGGAGCAGCACCGGGGGGACACCAGGGGTGACACCAGCGGTGCCTTCCCTCGAGCATCCCCTCCGAGCCTTTCCTCAGGCTCCTCCCAGCGCCCCGTTCCTTCGAGCTCTTTTCCCTCGTGCTGCGGCTCTTTCTGGGTTAGATCTGGAGAGGGGGAGAAAAAAGGACATTCTGTCAAGTTGGCACCTTAGCTCTAAACAAATAGCGCAGCGGGTGCCAAGTGTTGACATACTTTGTACAAACAGGAAGTAATAAAATATTTGAACTTCCTGTGGAATTTCCTTCTTTTCCTCCCCTTTCTGCAGCGCTGTGTTCGGCAGGAGCAGCAGAACCTTCCTGCATCCACAGCTGCTGGAAAATAATCCCCGGCAGGCACAACGTGGGGAACGGAATGGGAGCAGCACAGGGGGTTCAGCCCGTTCCTGGGGAAAAGGGAGAGTCCCCAGGGCCTCCCCTTCACACCCACCTGCCTTCCCCTTCCCCTCCCTTTTCCTTCCTTCCCTTCCCAAGGTTCTCACCTTCTCTTCTCTCACTTTTCCTTTCTCCCTCTCACAGCTCCAGCCCCTTTCTGCCCAGAACTCTCGTGTAAAGTCTTTTTTCCCCCTTTTAAATTCCTTTTCTCCCCTCTTGGACTGTTTTTTGTTTGGTTGGTTGAGTGGTTTTTTTTTTTTTGGTTTTTTTTTTTTTTTTTTTTTTTTCCCCTCCCAATCAGTCTTTAACCTCTCTCCCCACTTTCTAATCCCCTTTCGGATTCAATCCCTTTTTTCTGACTCCCACCCCATTTCTGCTGTCCTTGCTGAGGAGGAAAGGGACACCAGGGGGATTTGTCACCCTCGGGGTCCCTGTGTCCCCCCTGTCCCTTGCTCAGCCCTGGCAGCACTGTGGCCGTGCTGGTTGCTCGTGCCTCCTGCCCTGATCATTTTTTGGGTGTGCATCAGAGATTTGGTGTTTTTAGTCGTGTCCGTGCTTGGTGTGACCACAGCAAGTGACAAACGTGACAGAAACATGTCCCCAGTGTGGCTTGGACCAGGAGGGGGGGGTTTGTGGCCAGAGCATTTCACGTCCCCTCTCCCACCTCGTCCCTGCAGTTTTTTCTGCCTGGGCCCATCCTGCACAGCCCCAAGTTCTCTCGGTGGTGGCTTTTCCCTCCCCAAAAAGGCTCCTTGCCCCCGGCGGGCTGTGGCTGTCCCCAGGCTGTGGCTGTCCCCTGTCACGTAGCCAGCGGGTGGGAAGGCTTCTCACCTCCCCCGTGCTGAGGCGTTTCCAGGAACCGCCGCTGCTCTTTTGCTTTCAGAGCCCTGAGAGCCTCAGCTGAGCGAGGGTTCCCCTCCCACCGGGGCTCACAGCCCGGCGCCGCGCTCTGAGCTGGGAAACGAGGAGTTTGGGGTGTGCAGTGATGAGAGTTTGGGGTGAGCTGAAATGGGAAGTTTGGGGTGCAGAAATGAGGAATTTGGGATGTGCAGAAATAGGAATTTGTGTGCAGAGATGAGGAGTTTGGGATGTGCAGAAATGAGTTTGGGGTGTGCAGTGATGAGGAGTTTGGGGTGTGCAGAAATAGGAATTTTGGGGTGTGCAGGGCGTGACACCCCTTGTCCCTCCTGTGGAGCTGTTTGTGGCACTGCTGTCCCCACAGTGCTGATTGTCCTCACCTCGTGCATTGTGAACTCTTGGCTTGAATATAAGTTAAAACAGCAAAAATCCCGAATCCTTTTCCCTTGGGTTCAAAAGAGTCTGTGCTGCAGTCTTTCACAGAATCACAGGGTTGGAAAGGACCTCAAAAACCACCTTGTTCCAACCCACACCTTCCACTAGAAGGGATTTTTTTCCCTCCCTTTTATTCCTAGTAGAAGCCAGAGAGAAAAAGGAAGCACAGGATTGTGCTAGAAAAATGAGTGACCCTCCACTACCGTTCCCATCTCTTGTGGCTGAGATTTATTCCCAGAAACAGCAAAACTGAAACACTGTTTTACTGAGGGAGGGGGGAAAAGGTGCAATATTGTACCTGCTTAGCAGCAGCCTATTTCTCTGCCTCCATGGTTTAAATGCCACCAAAACTACCAAGTGTCCTGTCTATTATGTTGCAGAGTTGGTTATTTCCATGCTGAGTTTTGGGTTCTTTAAAAGCAGTGATGGTTTCTGGTGAGATTTCTGACCTCTGGTCACTGCTTGGAACAAAGAGCATCTCAGGGGTTTCCCTCTTTGTTTTGGGGGTGAAAAAAAGAGGAAAATATGACACAGAAACATTGCTGTTACCTTTGAGAAAGGTGAATTATCTCTGCAGGGCTGGGAACCCCCCAGCTAAGCTGCTGCCCAGCCTGGAGGGATTTTGGCTGCCCTGTCTCAGGATATTTTGTGGCCTGGACCTGTGCCCTGAGGGGATTGTATAAATCCACGCTGTGTTTTCTCCTCAAAGGAGATAAGAACAGGTTTTCCCTTAGTTTTGTTATGATTTGAAGCAGCTCTGAGAGCAGCTGGGAGAGCTCTGCAGGGTTTGGGAAGGTTGGGATGATGCTCTGTGGGACGGCAGCTCCAGGAACCTGGAGATGGTGAAATAAAATTCTCCCCATGCAGGGACACAGGGAAATTGGGATTTACTGAGTGGCAGACGAGGGTGGGTGAGTGGAGACAGCCTGAAAAGCTGAGGATGAGGAAGATGGAGTAGAGTTATGGGATGGGAGCCAAAGAGGAGCAAATGATCCTCTGTTCCCATATTCCTCCAGGCAGTTTTTGGACCTCGAGGCAGAGCTCCTGTGCTTTCTGCACATTTACCCTCAGAGATTTGGGATATGCTTGGAGAATAAATGATTGGAGAGTCTTGTGCCTCTCAGAAGCTCGAGTGGAGACCCAGGACAGGGCTGGGTTGTGCCAGTATTGTCCAATTCCAGATCTTTATCTTGGCCAAAAGGCTCCCTCGTGGGGCTGCGTAAAACTGGAGCTGGAGATGTTTTCTGTAATTAAAAGCAGACTCGGTGCTGAAGTGCTCCCGTGGGGTGATAGTTTTGGGTATTATTGAGGTCTTTTGTTCTATTCCCCTGGTTGTCCTTAGCTAGAAATAAATACACAGACAGTTCCCAGATTGTCTGGGAATAAGAAGAAGAAAAAAAAAAAAAAAAAAAAGGGGGGGGGGGGCCAGGGAAGGAAATGGCAAAAAGAAGGAAAAAATAGGAGGGAAAAAAAAAAAGGCAACAAAATCAATTCAAGATAATTTCAATAAATAAATGACCTCAGCACTTCCTGGACAGTGATTTGTCCACGTCAAATTGCTGTAATCTGCTCTAATTTAATAGTCAGTACTTAAAACAAGCTGATTTCCCATTTCTGGAGGCCTGTCCTTGTCCCTGGTGAGGAAGAGGAGGAAATCCTGAGTGGCCCTTTATGGCTTCCCTATTGCCTGAGCTCTGGCCGGGCTGAGGATGTTTGAGGAAATTCCATCTGCCCATCCTGCAGCTTTGGCATCTCTCCTGCTGCTGTGGGGCTGCTGTGGGCTTCCCTTGGGATATCCTTGGGTATCCCCTGGATCCCCTTGGGATGGAGCTGCTCAGAGGCATCGGGGTAATCCCAGCCGTGCTCCAGCCTCTGATTTTGTGGGACGGATCCTGTGCAGCAGCTCGTGGGTCTCTGCTTCTCCCTGTCCTGATCCAGCCCTGCCTGGAGGAGTGGAAAGGCTTTGGTGCATTCAGGAGCCTTTGGGGGAGCCTTGGGGCTCCTCAACTCCTGCAGGAGCCTTTGGGGGAGGCTCAGCATTCATGGTTCCTGCAGGAGCCTTTGGGGCAGCTTTGGGGAGCCTGAATTCCTACAGGATACTTTGGGGCAGGCTCGGGGCTCCTCAATTCCTGCAGGAGCCTTTAGAGGAGGGTCGGGGTTCCAAATTTGCCCCTTTGGGCATGCCCCGCGTTCCTGCCGGGGCCGTGGGGCCGCTGTCCAGGCGGGGAAGGCAATTCCGTGAATCCTCCTCCTCCTCCCGCTCCTACCCCGTTAACCCTGCCGGGGCCGGTTCTGCCGGGGGAATCGGGGCTCAGCTCCTGGGGCTGGATAAAAACCCCTTGGGGACAAAACCAGCCGTGCCTGGGCTCTGTGCAAGACCCCCAGCCCCAATGGGGACCTCAGTGGGACACGGGGATGTCCCAGGGGACAGAGAATCCCCTCGGGAGGGCAGAGCAGGGATGAAAGGTGCCTGACAGGGCTCCAAGCACTGGGTCTGCGTCACCAGGGCCTTTGGTGCTGCAGCTCCAGGTTGTAACTTGGCCTCAAAGGGAATAAATAACAGAGCAGCTGAAATTATCTGGGCTCCAGTAAGTGCACTCCTCTCATTATTCCATTCCCCACATGCAGTAAATTCCACCTCTTCTTCCCAGTTGCCTGCTGCGTAACAACTCCAAAATCATTTCACTTGAAAACGACCAATATTTTCTAAGTGCAGCAATATTGGGAGTCAGAACAGGGAAATGATTTTTTGCTTGCGTCCCACAAAGGAATCTTTGTTGGGATTGGTTGCAACACCTCCTGCTTTTGAAAGCTTTGAGAAAACCCCAGGGCATGGGTTTTGCTGGGGTGGAAGAGGCAAACCTGGCCCTGGGGTGGCTTTGGAAATAACTCAGGATGGAGAAATGGGCATTGATCCTGTATTTGGGAGAGATTAAACTGGTCAAAAGGGTTTTCTGCTGGGATCTGGTGGCCATTTAGGGACGTTTGAGGGATTAAATTGCACTGAGGGTTTTTTCCAGGAGGATGTTGGTGGTGCTCTGCGTTGGGTTGTGTCAGGGGCTGTTCAAAGACAAAGCAAAAGAAATTCAAATACAATTCAAACACACAACAAAATAAATTCCTCCTGGATGCAGTGGCATGATCCAAAGGGAGCTGTGCAGGATGGGATGCAGGTGGCAGCAAAAAGGAAATTTTGTGAGCATTGCAGCAAGGCCATTGATGAGCTTCAAAGGAGCAGCATTTTGCCCTGTGCCTCAGTTTACCTGTTTGTAATTCCTGAGGGCAGCAGAGGATGTGGAGGAGGCTGGCAGGGAGGATCTGCAGGGTTGTTAATGCAGCCCAGATCCCTCAGGCAGGATTCAGGAGGACACAGGGAAGGGTCACAGATTGGAAAGGAGAGAGGGGGAAAAAAATAGCCAATGCTAAAAGGCAAGTTTCGTTTCAGGGAAGACAACAGCTAAAGGACCAGAACTATCAACCAAAACCACAAGATCACATTCAGATGTCAGGCAGGACACATCTTGTTTCTCCCTCCCGAAAGGGTTTATCAGTGCAACCAATCACTTTAATGATGTGGCGGAGGGAGGAAGAGGATTTGACTCAGAGTGAAATGAAATTCAGCTCCTAAGACCCTTCTCTTCCGCTGCCGGAGCGCACTCACCTGTCCTGCAGCCAGGCAGAGATAAATCACCTCCTGCAGCGGAAGGGGCTCAGACATGAGTTTGCATTATCCTCTCTTACTCTTTCCAGTGTCTCTGCGTGCTGCAGTGGGAGCAGGGCAGAGAGGAGAGGAAGAAGAGGAACACAACGAGCAGGGAGGGCCCCGGTGCCCTTCCCAGCCTCTGGGGATGGTGGCAGTGGGGTGAGAACCTCTGTGCTGGGGGGTTCCTCATTCCAAATCAGATGTGGGAGCAGGGAACCCTTTTCCCTGTGGTCAGCTCTGCTCCCTTGGCTTTGGGGAGCAGTGTTGCAGGGAGGATGAGGATGAGGGTGCTGTGCAGTTGCCATCGCTCTGGGGCTCCCCCTTCCAGTGCAAAGCTGGGCAGGAGCTGTAATTATCCAGAAGGATAACACCAGCCAGGCTCTGGAGATGGTGTCCTGGGATGGAGGGGATCAGTATTCAAATGCCAGGGCTCAGCTCCAGCTCTGCCAAAGGGGAAAAGCAGAGCTCAGCATCCTCAAAGCTTGGGAAAGTTCAGGTCTGTTCCTGACAGTACAGGCTGGGCTGGCAAAGTGCTGCTCCCTCCCCACAGCACCAGGGACATCTCAGCTCCATCAGCTGAACCACAGCGCATTCCTTGCACAGGGATGAACCCTGGTCCTCCCCATCCCGGGCACAGCGTCCCTAACCAATGTCACCCCAAGGAATTTGATGTGCTTGCCCTAATGGAACAGGTTGTGAACTGGGAGAAACCAGCTCTACTGGTAGGTCCCAGTCCAGGTTGTTAGATAGCAGCAGGAACTCACTGGGGCTGGCATCTCTCCATGGATCTATGGAATCTGAAAATCTGATCTCAGCCGGGGCTGAGGCAATACCAGCTGGATGTCCTTGAGATCTGTCTGCTTCCTCCCAGCACCCAGCTCAGAAATCTGGGAGTCAGGGAGTTTGCCTGATTCCGTGAGAACCAGATCACAGCCCAGAAGTGAATTTTGCCTTCCTGGAATGGTGAGTGACTGCAGAGAGGACGTCAGGGCTGGTGGTTTTTGCACCCTGTTCTGAAAGCTGCCCGATTTCCCGCAGATGTGCACCCACCTGCTGCGCTGAGACACCCGGCCTGCAGCTTTCACATCTGTAAATCACAACTTTTAACCCCCACCCTGTTCACTCTGCAGTCTCAGGGACAAATTTTCAGAGTTCTTACGCATGGAAAAAGGCAGGACAGCACTGGTGGGGGTTTTGAGCAAGGCATGAGTGGACTGAATGCTTAAACCTGATGAATTTTACCCACTACTGGGAACACCCTCAGCTTTCCCTGTGTTCTGAAGGGCTTCAAATATTTTTGCAAATCCAGAAAGACTCTTGAAACCCTGGGAATAGGGATTCTGTGTCCTTCAGGCATTTGAGCTGCAGTTGCGTGGAAATTTGGGCGTGATGTTCCCTTTGATTTGGGAATGGGCCACAGCTCTCGTGTCCCCAGAGATTTTGGAAGCACTGCTCTGGATTTCTGTTTAAATTAATGCCTTGCTTTGTTTTCCTTCCAGAGGGTCCGGTTTTGGGCTCTGCCAGCACAATCAAAGGCCCCAAAAGGGTTTATCAGACTTGCCAGGGTGGGCACAGGGTGGGCAGGGAGAGAGGCAGAGGCGAGGTCTCAGCACTAACCCAGGAGTGAGAGGAGATCAGGGGCTCCCAAAGCCTCCTAATCAATCCCAGCCTGCCTAGAACGAACATCTCTCCCATGCTGGAGCTTCAGACACTAAAAATCCTACTGTAAATGCAACATATCTCTGTGCTTCCTGCCAGCTGGCCAGGAGCCAGCCTATTTCCTTCAAAAAGAGGGATATTTATTTTCATCCTTTTAGAGGCAGCCAATTCATCTCAGACCACCACCAGCTAAAAAAGCTTTATAAATTAGCAGCCTTTTTTTTTTCTTCCTTTTTTTTTTCTTTTTTTCCCCTCCTTCCTAATTCTCTCCCCCACCCCTTTAAATATTATTTTCCTTTGGTTGTTGGTGTGAAGGCTGTGCCAGGACATGCGGGCCGGGGCTCATTGCGCCACACTCCCCTTTCTCCCCGAGCTGCAGAAAGACAGTAGCAGCAGTGTCTCACGAAAGCCAGAGGAAACCAAAGCAAAGCCCGGCCGTGACTGATTCTCCTTCCAAATGGCGTAAGCAGGCCAACTTCAAACATGTGAATAATGAGTTATCTGTGCCTGACTTTGTTCGGCAGCACAAGGGATGGTGCCTCCCAACGTTTCCCTCCTGTGAACTCCTGGGCTCGGGGTTGGTGCTCACCGGGGCTCTGGAGGGCACCTCCATCATCCTGCGTCACCTTGGAGCCCCTTCCAGCTCCCAGCTCTGCATTGTCCTCCCCTCCCTCCTTCCCTGGCAGTGGGGCTCCAGGGAATTCTTCTTGGCTGGGAATTTCCCATGAAGGGTGTAGAGGCAGAGGTGGGATTCCAGGAGAGCCTGAGTTGTGTTCTTTGCCTTGTGTTAGAGGTGTGCAAAGATGAAACCAGCCCAGCATCTGCTGCAAGGGACAGGCCTGCTGTTCCCATAACACAGGAGTTTCACATGTGGCTTCTTTCTGGAGCACATGCTGGGACTTGATAGTCTAGCCGAGACTGAGACTGGGAAAAAATTCCAGCCTCTGCAGAGGACTGGCGTGTCTCTCTGAAGTACCTATTCCGAGGGCCACGGGAGGGATTTGAAAGGTGTTTTGCACATTGAGACGGAGTTCTATCCACTGCTGATTGCTTTTTTGTGGTCCCTTCTCACAGACGTGTAGAGACTGAGCCATGGCTTTATGGGCAGGGACTGCTCCTGATGAGCTCGGCTCAGCCCTGGAGTCAGGCTGGGAATATTTGGTGGGAGGTACGGTGGAATGCCAGGGGGATGCTTGGATGCTTTGAAGGAGGCTGAGTGTGGTTCAAGCTGCTGTGCCACCTTCTCCTTGCTCCTGTCTTCTCCTGTCTGGAGCTGAGGCAATGATCTGCAGTGTGTGTGTGTGTGTGCTCATGAATGTCCCCCAGCGTTTCCTCCTCTCCAGCTTGCTGCCAGCATTCCGCAGCCAGGCTCCCGGGGAGGGCCAAGCCACTTCCCAACATCTGCTCTCCCCAACAGCACGGGGCTGAGCCGGGGGCTGGGGCTGAGCGTGACACCCAGCTCTGAGCCCAGCAGGGCTGTGCAGCTCCTCAGCTCTCAGCTAACTCCATCCACAGAGAGATCAGGGAACCTGGGGCTCCCACTCATCCCAGACAGTGGGTTTTTTTTAAATCAAATCTCTCATCTCTGAGATTTTGGTGTCACTCAAGCCGTGAAGTTCCTGGAGCCCCTTTCTACCTTTGATCAACTTTATATTCTGCATCTCAGTAATCTGAGGAAATCAGCTGATTTTTGGAACTCCCCCTCCACATCCTGGAAACCCCATCCCAGTCCCAGCTTGGGAAGCACAACAGGTTGCACGCTCCTAGAAGGAAGAGCAGGCTCTGTTTGAAATATTTTAATGCAGAAAGCATGTCTCTAAATCACAGCTCTGAGGGCCTGAGCTCGTGTGGCACACACTGTTTTGCTGTCTGCATTCCAAGGAAACACCCAAAACTTCCAGTATGCTTCTTATTACTGGCCTAAAGTGTCAAATTCACGTCGGCTCTTCCAGCTGGGAAGTGTTCAATGGGATCGTTTGTTTGATATGCTGATACAGATCTTGTTATTACATCAGGATTGTAGGTGATCTGTCAATGTTTACATCATGTCATGTTCAATACTGGAGTTAACCGATTCCGAAACCCGATCCCGCATTAAAACCCTGGCGCTGCTGACAAGGAGTGCCCAAGGTCAGGAGCTGCCACCATTTGATCGTGCTGAGCTCTGCTGTTTCCATAAATATTGACCTGCAAGCCCAGCTGGAAATGCAGTGCAGGATCTCCAACCCCAACAGCGCCTTTTGTGCCCCAAAATTCACATGTTGGGGTGATTAAGGCTTCTCAGGCAGATTTCTTGGGGTGAGGGCTGGGGCTGTTTGAAGTTGAGTGAAAATCCGCCCACTGGCTTCGGGAGGCTTTGAGTCAGTGCTTGGGTGAAGGTAGAAACCACCTTCCTGTTCTCTAAGGTATGAGCTATTGTTCACTGGTTTCCTCTCCGTGACAGCTGTGGGCAGATGGGGAAGGGCTTTTAATGAAGCCAACCGCTGCAGAAATTAAAAAGCTCAGGTTGTTCTGATGAAAGAAACCCATTAATAGCGATTCTCTCTTGCGTGACAAAGTCTGACGTCCCCAGCCCTAAGTGACAAGCGGCAGGAAGTCCTGGGGAGACAGACTGAGCTAAAGAGGGCTGGCAGGCCAAGCTGGTGGGGTTTAACTCATTCTCTGCCTTGTTTCACAGGGTTTGGGGGCTGCCAGGTCCCACACATGGGGGCACAGACTGGAGAGGTCTGGGAGAGCTGGCAAAAGCCCTGATCCCTGTGTTTACCTTGACTTATATTTGCATTGAGTTTTTCACTTTCTTTTCAGCAGGATGGTTTTGGGGTTTTTGCTGGTGATTGCAGGGTCTCCCCACAAACCAGCTCCTTGTAGAGGGTGTTTGCCCCAGGCTGGCAAAGCCCACGGGGCTGTGCCCATGTTCAGACAGTGCGAGCACTGGAGCAACCAGAGTGCAGCATGACACAGCCACATGAAGCCCTTGGTGGGGCTGCACGGCTGAATAATTTTTAAAAACATTATCAGCCTAGAGATCACTTGATATATTTTTTCAGGATTTCCCCCGTCACATGCCAGATACCACCACAGGATAGGGTTTGTGCTGAGATAAAGGGAGGGAATTTAATTTTCATTAGATTTCTGGGGAACTTGGTCTTTGAAGTCCTTTTGGCTTTCCTGCAAAGCTCTACCCAAGAAAACTGGGTAAAGGTGAAATATAACCCTATTTTTCTTCCTCTGTACTTAAATGTGTAGTAAAATGTGGGTTAAAACAAGACACCTCTGTGCACACACTTTTCCCCTGGAGAAAGCACCATGTGACAGATGCTGCTCACAGCTCCAAAGGCCCTGGATAATGCAGAGGTGCCTGAGGTCTGGGGACACACGGAGATGAGAAGAGATCGTTTATGGTCTTGCTTTGAGGTTTCCTCGGTTTACTTCACACAGCAGGGAAACTACATTTTCAAAATACCGCTGGGTTTTTTGCTTTCTGCTGGGTTCATCCTCCCCAAGTTTTCCTCTCTGGTGCCAGCATGTTTTCCCTCAGTTTGGACTCTCACATCCCTGGGAATCTGAGGATTATAGAGCTTGGAGGGGATGGTGGGGCTCACCTGGATGTGGAGAGAGGAGAGAGGGGTCAAAGCCCCTCAGAATCTGTGCTGGGAGGGGTTTGCTGGGTGGGACACCCGTGGAGCTCAGCTGGGAGAGTGAGTTCCCTCTGGAGCTGACGTGCTTTCCTCCCATCCCAGCCATGCAGCGATTCCACAGACAGCCTGGCAAGCGCAGCCTGAGCCAAGCAAGCCAAGATCAGGAGATACCAGAGGCTGGATTTAAAGAGGGGGAAGTGCGGGGACTTTCTGTGACTTTGCTATGAGCTGACAGCGCGCTCACAGAGCTGTGCAGATGTGAGGGGGAAGGGCGGGGAGGTGCTGGCGAGAGGTGCCTGCGTTTATCGCCTTTTAAACGCGCCGCTTCGCTTTCCTTTTCTTCTTTAAAAGCCACCAAGAGCTGAGCTTGGCTTGGTGGATGTCGGGCTGTAGGATCTGATAAGGCCCGGCTCTCTGAAGTGCTGCTGAAGGGTTTCTCCCCAGCCTCTCTCCCGGCGTGCCTGCACATCTCCAGTGCCCCTGAGCGCTGGGGTTGTGCCGGGATGAGGCGGCGCCACCTGGGCAAGGTCCCTTCGCGGCAGGTGCAGAGAGCTGGGGGTGTCTGGGGCAGTCTGGCTGCGGCAGGGGAAGAATGAGGAGAAACCAAGGTCTGAACCCCGCACTGGTGTAAAGCTGAGGCTCCTCTGGAGCCCCTCCAGCTTTGTGCGGGTGTAACTGAGACTGGAATCCGGCCCAGAGAGAGCGAAGCCGTTTGACGATGATTAATACAGTAAAATGTGAAAGTTATGTATCAAGTGCGTTTCATGCGCCTCTCGCCTCGGGACGATTAGCATAAATTTAATAATTATTGCCCTGTGCCAGCAGCTGCTACCTAAGGAGCTGGGAGTGCTTTATGAAGGCTCATTAGCTGCTGCCCTGCCTGGGGAGGTGGGTGATTAGTCTGCCCGTTTTACGGGGAGGAAAGAGGAACAGAGAGAAGCAAAGTGAGGCGGCCATGGCGTGGTACCAGCGAGGGCTGATCCCATCCCTCCCGCACCTCCTCCAGCCCCAGTTGACTCTGACCAAGTAAGATGAGAGTTTGTTCAATGTAGAAAATACTTAAAATTCAATGTTTGCTGGTTCCCCAGTCCCCACTTTGCCAGGACATGGTTTCTTCTGCCTTGCACATGTCTCCCCTCCATGTTCAGAGTCAGTGAGGGCTGGTGGAGGTCGGTCACTCAGGCAGGGGCATCTTGATCCAGCTCCTTGACTGGAGACTTTCTGGACGATGTGGAGCCTCCCCTGTGGGTCACTCTGCGTCCATCTGCCCTGGGAGCTGCTCGCTGCGGGGGCTGGCACCCATTATCCTGTGTGAGTAACAGCAAACCACAGAGACAGAGGCTGCTCTGGCTCCATGTGTAACCAGGGTTCTGGAGCCAAAGGGGAGCTGATCAGATACCAGACTCTTTTATCATGTTCCAGGGCACAGACAAAAGCTGGAAGACCAAGCCAAACCCTTCACCGACCGCTATGGAGAGCTGGAAAGGCTGCGCCAGTCCATGAGAGTCACCCCAACAACACCCAACCCCCGTGGATCCCTCAGCACCCCGAGCCACTTCGGATCCCAGGCTCAAACTCCGATCCAAGGTAACCACCTGGGTGTGCCAGTGTCACCCCCGAACCCTCGTGCTCCTGGCATGGCTGAGTGGGAACAAGCTCTGGATGAAATTTTAGACCTGGAGTCCAGCTCTCCCCTGGTTAAGGCGCCAGGGAGGAGTTTGTGTGGATTTCTTGACCTCAGAAGCCTTTTTGCACCCATTAAGTCACTTTTTGCACTATTATATCTGGGTTTGGAGGAACAAGCGAGCAGCAGGAGTGCGAGGGAGGTGAGAGCAGCACCCTTTGAACCCAGCAGCTCCTCTCACATGAAGGCAGCCGCGCCATGGTTATGCATCAGCCAGAGAGGGTGTTCCATGCTTTACATGCTAATCCCAACGGTTTCTTATCATTGTGTGGGTGCCAAGTGTGGTGATCCCTCGCCCAGCTCCAGCATAATTCCCCACAAGGATGCACACCTGCATGGGCACACACACACACAGAGCCTTTGCTCTTCCCAGATGTGCCGGCGGCAAAGAGCGCCCGAGTCCCTGGGCGTTCCCCAGGAATCCACAGCTCGCTGCCAGCACAGGGGCAGGAATTGCCACTGGAGTTACCTGACAGAGATCAGGCTGCTAATCCCAGGATTTCAGTCCCAAACTAACCAAGGGATTAAAATATCTCAGCTGCTGTGCTGCTCCTGTCTTTCTGAACAGGCAGACGCCACCAGGATGAATTAAGAGACCATTCTCCTGTCCTTTTCTGTGCTGCTTTTCCATGCACTTTTAGTCTCGCTGGTTCTTTTCCTTCAAAAATCAACAGATACCAACAGGGCTTCAAGGAATAGCATTTAAGCTGTCTGTATTTGGAATTTTGATGAGAAGTGGCTCTTCTGGGAAAGTTTCACAGAAAAAGCTCCCAAAACCTTCGTGCTGTGTTTTCAGAAGGGATATGGTGGTTTGAAAGCCTCGGTGTCATTGGCAAAGAGGGGGTTTTGGGTGTAAAAACATGTTTGAAAATGTTAACCCGAACTGTAAAAGCTGTGCCACTCCTCCCAACCCAAAATTACAGAGAAAATTTAATTTATTTCTCATTGAAATGCAAATCCCCACGCTTGGAATTTTCATTGACATTTGCAGGGTTTATGAGAAGAACACGGGCATTTTGTGTAGGATTATCATTTGGGATTTTTTTTTAAAAAGCAAGAGAGAGAGAGAGAGAGAGAAAGAGTTTTCTAGGCTTGTCCCATTGGCCACATCATAAAGAAAGAAATTCTTGAGGGAAGAAAAAAAGATTTGTATTTTAAATTAGCACAGCCCCCTGCAGTGCCAGAAACCCAAAGAGCGTCGTTTGGAGCGAAGAATCAGGTGATGACACAAATTCAACGAGAAAAAAAATGGAGTTGGCCACAAGCTACCGCCCCTGCCAAATTCCCAAATGTCAAGTGACAGCAGGAGTGGAGACACACAAAATTAGCCTCTGAAATCATTCCTGCGGAGTGAATCCGAAGTCCCAGGAATGCCGCAAAAGGCGGTTTGTGCACGCTCTGCTCTTGGCTCCCTTGTTCCCGAGTCAGAGGAACCGTCTTAAAATGACTGTGGGCTCCTCCCAGCCTAACTCGGACCAGCTCAGTAATTTTCATCTCAGCCCTGTCCTTTTGACACAGCTCTGGCTATGACCAATCATAACCATCATTTTAAAAACCTCTCTTTCTCTCGCACACACACACACAGCTTATTCACAAAGATCATAATTTTTACCCGAGCAAGTGGAGCCTGGCCCGTGCCAAGAACAACACGGGAGTTAACAGGCCTGTAATTCTCACGACTTGGCACGTTCTTGGGTAACACACAGGAGAGGCCGATTAGTGGGAAGCAGAAGGAGATACCAGCGGGGAGGGGAGATGGGGCAGCCTGGGGTTCGTCCAGCCCCCACTATCTTTTATGGGGTGCTTCCCAAGGTTAATGTTTTTAGCATCCCTGTGCAGGGATTAAGAGCGGGGACAGGGAGGTTTTTTTCCCTCCACCAGTGCCCAGCTCCCTCTGCTCATGTGCTGGGGATGCTCACCCTCCCTGCTCTGCTGACCTAGCAGTTTGCACAAACTTCCTAATTCGCTCCTGGCCAAAGCAGGCTGAGAGCTGGGATGCTCAGGAACAGCCTTGGCCACTGCTGGGGGATCCCAGCACCTCAAATCCCTGAGCACAGCACATGGAGTTTGGGATTTTAGGCAGGCAGGAGACAGTGTTTATCTTTGGGAGAATTGGGGTTCTTGGGAGATGTCTTTGCTCTGGCCCAGTCCACTCTCCCCTCCTGAGGAGGGAAAGCCATGATGGAGATCACGGCAAGGACGCTGCTGGGAGTGGGAGAAGGGTCTGGCCCTCAGCCACTTACGGAGGCTTTCAGTAAAGCAGCCCCTGGAGGTTATAAATAGCCCCCATGTAAAATGATCATCCTGAGGTTAAATGGTCTCAAACCAAAACCCTCCTGGTAAGAAAGCTGATGGTTTCTGAAGGGCATGCCAGGAAATATGGGAGGAGAGAGCACAGCTCCGAGGCTGAGCGGGTTGGATCCTGCTCTCTCTAGTGTCAGGGTATTTCAGTGGCTTTGGCCTTTCCCATGCCTGTCCCCAAATGGGATGGACATTGGCAATCCTGCTCACACCAGATCTCATTCCCACTTGCACTGCTGTGGGGGTAAATAGGGTAACTTTGAGTTCACCCCCTGGAGCTGTGATGAGAATCTGGCCCAGTGCTGGGCAGGTCAGACAGGCAGACCCCCATCACCATCCAGCTCTGCTTCCCTGGCTTCAACTGAGCAGAGCCTCTGTTGAGCATTTGGCCCAATGCTTCTCCAGAGAGGTCTGGAAAATCTGAGTGTTTGCAATCCCAGCTCTGCCATCCCCGCAGCGAGACACCAAGCTGTCATTAGGATGACTCCAAATGGTTCCTTATTACAGGGCATGCAAAGCCAGAGCCTTGCGTGCCTGCTTCAGTTGAGTTTTGCCTTTTAGCTTAAAAAAATCATGTAGCTCTCTCAGAAGTGAAGCAAGATGTTAAAGGGACTTCTGCTGTCTGCCTTCAGCTGCTTCTCAGGGCCCCCTGGCTCAGGGGAGTTGGGCTGGGGACAGACACACATCATCCCCAGGGGCAGCCCCTCGTTCTGTGTCCTCCTTTGCCAGTGTTTCGGCAGTGGCTCAGGCTGAACCATTTTGTTCCCAGCACAGTGGAGCGGGACCGCCCACGCTCGAGTTCTGTGGTGGAAACATCTTCAACCACTCAAAAGCAATTGTGTGCCTTGTCCAGCAGCATGGAGGGGCCTTGTGCTCACCAGAATAATTGCAAAGGGATTTTAGGATCTCCTCAGTACCAGAGTGAGCTGTTTTGATTGATGCACTTCACGTTCCCCTGCACACTCTTCTTTTGGCTCCAGAGAAGCCAAACTCCCTTGATTTCACAGGGAAGACAGTAAATGTCAGATCCTTTTTCAAGCCTCTCCTAGCCCTAGTGCCTCCTGAGTGTTATTTGGGAGACTCTATGTTCACTGGTGAAGAGCTTCAGATCTCCTGAATCTGGAATTTGCTCAGCTTCATTCCCAATCCATTACTTCAGGCCAGTGCAACATTTTTATCATCAGCAGAATACTTCATCGTATGCCTTTAAAGTAAATCTCTCTTTTTTTCTTTTTAAATATACATTTTTAAAGTATTACATTACTTTTAAGAAGCCTCTTGGCATAGGCAGCAAGTGCCCCTATTGTTTCCGAAATGCAACGTGGCTGCTCTGAGGTTAAATCCTGAATTATGGGCCCAGCAAATACACTGAATTGCTGCTTCCTAATCCCTGTCCAGATTGACTTATGGTTTCTTTAAAATATCCGTTTCTTAATGGATAAAAACATTCTACCACGGGCAGAGACTAAATTGTTTCCAAAGGAAGCTAGGCAAGCATTAGTGGGAAGAAAACATATTGTGGGATCCAGCTTCAGCCTCAAAGGAAGGAACACGCTCGAGATGGGTTTCCTGCCTGCTTTCAGGCTTCTGTGTCTATCTTTAAACTGCTTTTCTGCTCCTCTCCTTTACATTAGTGATGTCCCTCCAGTGAATTTGGCATGGAAAAGTCACAGATGAAGCACGGAGCCGTGCTGGGCAGGAGCTTACCCCAGGATAGAGTCCAGACACCCGCCACCACTGTGTTTGTGCCGTGGTCGTGTGGCTGTCCCCCAGGCACAGCTCAGGGGGCTGCATCCCTACAGAACAGCAAGGAGTCCCTCAGGATTTGCCTCAGAGGTGCCATCCTGCCTTTACCACGGGATTTTCCAGTGTGCTGGGACCCGCAGTGCCAGGCTCAGAGCGGGGTGGGGAGCTCCCAGCCTGGGCACCGCTGCCTTGCCAGGCTCCTGGAGCCCCCTGTGCCATCACCCCTCCGCTGTGGGATTCCCATGGCAGACGTAGCCTGGCCCAAACCTGCTCGGCAGGCAAGGTGGTCTAGCTGCAGGCTGGGTTGTAAATCCAGCAGCTTCCTTTTATGTAGTCAGGGCTTGTTAATTTGTTTTAATACCCTTTGAATAGAGGTAAAGAGCAAAGCGCAGGCAGGGCGGAGGGGAGCGCCTGCGATGCCCGCTCAGCCCACCCACCCGCTCCAATTAGCACCGTTATTCATCAGCTCGGCGGGATGGAGCGGCGGGGACTGCGGGATGTGCCGGGCAGGGGGATGCGGGCAGAGGCTCTGGGATGAGCGAGGCTGTGCCGGAAGCTTGGAGAGCTGGGCTTGTTTAGTCTAGCAAAGGGCAGGCGGGAGCGGAGCTGATTGCTCTGTGTAAATACATCGAGGGGGTAAACACGGCGAGGCAGAGGAGCTGATGTAAGCTCTGGAGGACACTGCAGGCACAGGACATGGGGCTGAACTGGTTCTGCATAAATCCACACTAGAGTTAGGAGCGGGGTCCTCCCCAGAAGGATGGGTCCAGACAATTGGAGCATCCCAATGGACCTGGAAGGGTTTGCAGAGAGGTTTGAGATGCGGTGCATGATTCACCGAGCTGAGAACACCTGGGAATTTCCCTGCTCTGCTGCACCCCAGCTTATTTGGGGTGGGAGAGGACCCAGGGGCTGGGATTGTGCTGCTCAGTAGGGTGGGTTTGGGGCCGCGTGTGTGTGTGCACGACAGCACACAGCATTCGGGGAGAATCACAAAACTGAGCAGCAAACGTGCTTGGCAGTGTTGAGGTGGTGCCTGGTGATGCTATGATAAGGACCTGTTGTGTTTTGGTTTGGGGTTTGCGTTTTTTTTTCAGACCCTGCAGAGGAAGTCCGTGCACCCAGTTTGTGAGCTGGTTCTATCAGATACAGAGCAGTGCTCCATGGGCGTGTAACAACGGATGCTGTTCACACCCTCCTTTTTTTTTTTTCAACACCTCCCCTCCTCCCCCAAAATATATTTTGCTCTATTTTACGTGGGCTGGGAGGAAGGGGCCGTTTTCTTTTTTAGTTGGCTCTGACTTGGAAACAAATGAACTTGTTAACATACGTGACAGAGGCGTGAGAGTGTGCCTGCCTGCGTGGGTGGGGAGGAGAGTGGTGCCTTCTCCAGAGATGAGCTGGGGCTTCATAGATCAGATGCATCGTATGCACCTTCCCATGGAGATTCTCTCCTTCCCTTGGCCACCTGCCTCTCCGTGCTCCCACGTGGAGTTATTGTGATCAGGGGAAGGAAGTGGAGAGGGACAAAGATCAGAAGAATGCTCAAAGATGGCTTGGAGGTCCAAGCATGACAGAAATGAGCAGAGAAAAAACAGCCAAAGGTATATCCAGAGCAGGAATGTCTGTCCCCACTCATCACACACATGCTGGTGTGTTATATACAGAAGCATAAAGTATCATTAGTGTTTACATTGTCGTCAATCATTGTAGAGTAAGACAGGAAAGGAGGGCTTTTTCCCCTGTGGTAGATTTTTCATGACAGTTTTGCAAGGCACGCATATGCATAGAATTAGAACAGTGATCTATGGCCAGGCTGAAGATATTTTATATTCTATACACTTGGAGAGTGCCATGCTATCAAGTTCCCTTTAAATTCCCTTTGTTCTCTGTGTGTCTCACACAGTGTGAGTATTTGTTGTGTAACATCCACACAAGCTTAGGTTTATTGCTGACTGAGTTCATCAGCCACTGTGTGCTCCCCACATCTCTAAGGTGGGGACCAGGTGGTATCTGGGGTGCTGAGGAGCTGCTCAGGTTCCACACGTCGCTGCTTGGCCCCAGACGATCTGATAATGACGGTCCTGCTGTACATCAGGCCCCGGTGCTGTGCTCTGCCACGTGTCTGGGGTGAGCTGGTTTTCTGGGAACCATTGCAGCACTGAAGAGGTCCTGACGTTGCTTTTGCTGCCCTTTCTTCCCTCCAGGCAGGGTAGATGTGTTCCTGGGTTAGGAGGTAGTGGCAGCACCCACTGTTCCTCTGGGATGGATGCACATCAATCCCTAAAACCATCTGTAGGGTCTATTGCCTCATCTCCTCAATGGCTTTCAGGGACCTCAGAGCAGATCCACCAGCCCTGATCCCGCCAGGGTGTAGGGACCAGTTCCACTCCATCCAAGGCAGCTCCCAAACCCAAAGTGGTCTGAAGGGAGGTGGCTGAACACGCCCAGAGAAACCTCTGTGGTTGGCAGCCCCATGAACCAGCCCTTCCCACCTCATGGCCAGCCCTTGCCACTGTGACCCAGTGGAGGTTTGGCTCCCATCAGGGGCATCTCTTTGCATTTATCTCCTGGCCACCCACCCAAAGAAAGACCTGTATTGTCTCCGAGGTGGAGAGAGCTGCTGTGTCACTGCAGCGCTGTTGTTTTATCTGGAAAGTGGCTGAGCAGCTTTCAAACCATGTTTCTATCGGGGCCCATGTGCGGGGGGGACTTGGGGGTCCTCAAAAGGTGCAAATTGCAGCTGCACAATTAAATCATGGGGTGTGTCCCGGCCTCCGAGATCCCCGGGGCAGCTCAGCCCTAAGGAGGAGACAGTGGCATTACTAATCAGGGCTTTGACCTTTACATGGCTTTTATTTAATACACATTCCACACTTCCCCAAACTCCCATCCAAAACATTGACATTTCCGCTGATAGATTGGGTCAGATTTTGGAGTAGTTGGGGGACTCAATTCACTCTTACAATGGTTAAATTCTTACAGCTAAATGGGCTTATTCAGTTAGTGCAGCAGCTGGTGTGATTTCGAGAAGAAAATAAACATTTCCTTCAAATATTTTGATTGGCAACTGGACAACTGAAGTACTCAAGCTCGGATTGCCAGGGTCCAAAAAAGCAAAGCGGGGCTGGACGGCGAGTAAGTGAGGGAAAACCGTAGTAAATCCTCGGAGGCAGCACTATGGAGCAGATGTGTGTGAGATGTGCTGGAGAAAGGGACAGAAAGATGGGGTTTTTAAAGCCCATTTTCAGCTGTGATTCCAAAGGGAATGCGGGGTCCGAGGGTGCAGCTTCACCCACTTCTTGTTCCCTTGCTTTGCTCAACAGCTGCTTGCTCCAGGTTACTGTTTGATCCTGGCTGTGACAGGGGGTCTTTGCTGCTGAGTTAGGTGGTTATGGAGGGCGTTAATGGCTATGTTTTGTTTGGATCTCGCTGGGGCTGTTTCAGTGGAGATTTCCTCGGGTGCAGGGCAGGGGCTGGGGCTGTGTGGCTCCACCTGAGGCAGCCAGCATGGAGGAGCAGCCCTGAAGCGAAGGAGATGGGATGGAGAGGAAACCTTGAGGCGAGGACCAAGATGGAAGGGGCAGTTGTGAGGTTACAGCACTGAGGTGAAGGGACAGTTGTGAGGTGAAAGAAATGGGATGGAGGGACAGCCCTTATGTGGAGACCAAGATGGAGGGGAAACCCTGAGGTGATGGAGGCAGGATGGAGGGGGGTGCTGAGGTGAGGCTGCCGGAGACAGTTGTGAAGGAGACAGGATGGAGGGGCAGCCTGGAGGTGAAGGACGTGGGACACAGGAGCTGACCTGAAGTAAAGCACACAGGACAGAGGGGCTGACCTGAGGTGAAGGAGACCAAGATGGAGGGGCAGCCCTGATGCGAAGGACACAGGACAGAGGGGCTGACCTGCGGTGAAGGACACAGGACAGAGGGGCAACCCTGAGGGGAGGACCAAGATGGAGGAGAAACCCTGAGGTGAAGCACATGGGACAGAGGGGCAGCCCTGAGGCGACGGCGAGGCCCCGGCCCCCTCTGGCGGCCGCCTCCTTCCCGCCTCCTCCCGCCTCTTTCCCGCCTCCTGCCCGCCCCCGCGCGCGCCCCCTGCTGGCGCCGGGCCGGCGGCCGCCTCAGGCGGGCCGTGCGCGGGCCGGGGTCTCCGGGGTTTTGTTTTTGGAGTGGTTTGAGGGTTTATTTGTAGCCCTAGACTGGTCAGGGAAAGCTGGAGCTTTATTCTGGGCCAGACTTAGAGCCCGAGGCCGGCGGAGGTGAAAGCAAGGCGGTCACGGTCCCTTGGACGCCTCATGGCTCTGCTGGGTGTGGATTGCGTTTGAGGGGTTCGCGCTGAGGGATTCGATTTTTGAAGGATCCAAATTGGCAGATCCCAGCGCTGCAGAGTGCTCTGGGCAGGGGTTCAGAGCCTGGCAGAGCTCAGTGTGTCCAGACCCCACTGTGCCTTGCCTGTCACACACACACAGCCTGTAATTAACACTCTTACATGCTCCTGTCTAAATTAGTAGCAGGGACACACTGCCAAATGGTGCAAGTTAAGGCCAATAAAACGTAGCCTCTTAAAAAAACCCTCTTTGAGTACGTTATAGAGGAAAAGGGAAATGTGCCCTGAGCGCTCAGGTTTGATTTCTATTTGCATTTTATGGAATATTATTTATGGAGCTGTGAAAAGTAATGAAGGAGCATGGTCTGAGCACTGGAGATTGTCATCCGGGAAGGCAGCGAGCAGCAGCCTGGCTGTTTTGGGGGCTGAGGGGAATTTGGAGGCTGCTTTTTCTCCATTTAAGGGGAGGCATTCAGAAGACAGCACATTTTCTTTCCAGCCCAGGTGCAGGCAGGATTTTTGCCCCATGTTCCTGTCTCAAGCCGTGATGCTGCTGGGTTGCTACAGCCGCGGGGCTGTGGTCAGGCTGCTCCATGCAGAGCTGGTCTCCAAACCTCAGCTCACAGTGCCTGGCAGCAGCTGTGGCCGTAGCACGGCTTTGGGATGGGTCCCAGCGCCCTGCTGGGCTGTGAAATCGGGTTGGGAGTGCTTTTCCCCCCTCTGTGCTTTTCCAGCCAGCCCGGCTCGGAGCAGGGCCGGCCTGTGGCCGGGCACCCCCTTCCACGGGCGCTGTGCAGCGCCGGGTGTGTGCAGAGCGGTGTGGTTCGGGACGGCTTTGAGCTGCTCCTCTCTTATCTCGCCCCAAAGCCACAGCCACGTTCACAAACCAGGTGCTCCCCCGCCTTTCCCCTCCGTGGAGCCTGCGTGGGAAGACAGGCGCTGCTGGGCGCCCGCAAAAGGGCTGCAGGGGAGGGAGGGAGGATCCTCCCCTTCTCCTTCCATGGCTGAAGGACTCACCTGGGAGCAGAAGGGAGGTTAAACATCAAATCCACTCCATACCTGCTCCTCCAGAGCGTGCCCGTGTCACTAGGTAGCTGGAAGGGATTGAATCAAGTGTTTTCTCCTGGGGAAATGCTTCGGGGCTTGGAACACCAGCCCTGAGAAGTTAAAAATGCCTCATTGTAATAAATAGATCTAAAACACACGTCCCTGTGCGTGCAGAGCAGCCACACAATCCTCTGGATGTGTGTTTGTATGTATATGCATTTCCAAAACCAACAGGCGTATTTAGCATACTCACCTCACGTTCTCTTGCTCTGAGGGATACAAAATCCAGCTGATGTGACCAAAAAAAGTCACTTTTGAGGCTGCATGGCATCCCACTAGCAAAGGAGAAAGGCCCTGCTTTTAACAAGAGGAAAATAGAGAAGGTCTGAAGGGCAGAAGTTTCACTTCTCTCCTTGGAGAGCAAACCTCATTTCTCTCTGCCTTGATGCACCAAGGCCAGAGGTTCCTGAGCTCTGTCTCAGCCTTGGGACTGCTAAGAGAGCCACAGGAATGCCTCCAGCTTCTCAAAGGAGCTTCTGCTGTGGATTCCCTCCTCTAACCTGGACTTCCTGCAGGAGGACGGGATCCAAACCCAAGGTCCCTTTCCAGTTCCAAGCTGACTGTGACCCCCTTTGGGTTTAGACCCTCCAGGAAAAGGCATGGGGGGCTCCATTATCCAATGGAGCTGGGGAACATCCCCACCACGCTGGCCTGAGCCTCCCTTCCCCCAGCAGAGAGCCTGAATTTCTCACTCTCTTTATCCTCTTGGAAGGAGAAAAATACACAGAGAACTGAAGCAGAGGGATATTGTGGCTCCTGGCTTGGGAGTTTTCAGCTGTGTGTTTATCAGCTCCATCCCCTGATGGTATCAGCACGAACAGGCCACCCACAAGAAGGCTTAGCAGGCTGGTCTGGGCTCCAGCTTTTCCTGCCTGTCTCCGTGTGTGTGTGTGTGTGTGTGTGTGTGTGTGTGTGTGTGTGTGTGTGTGTATACAGCAGGGATGGATGATCCCAGGGCCCAGCCATCTGGGGCCTGCCTCCATTTATTTACTACACAGCTGATGTCATGGCTAAACATCTTTTTTCTGTGTTTATGGGGTGTGCTGCTTTAATCTGCCCCGAGATGAATAGACCCCTAAGAGAAGTTGGCTTAGCTTAGTGTCCCTTCTTGGATAGGAAACAACAAATTTTAGGACAGGAAATGGGAGCAACTTAAACAAATGGGTTTAGGGGTTTTATTTAAAAATAAGCTCTTTTCCCTGGCGGACCCAAGAGGTGCTTCCCCTTCTAATTCCTTGGGAACGCTCTAACCACCCCGTCTCCTCCTGCACCCCTGCAGGCACGTCAGAGCTGAGCCCCTTCTCGGACCCGCGGCAGTTCGAGCGCTCCTTCCCAACGCTGCCGGCGCTGACGGAGACACGTTTCTCCGACCCACGGATGCATTACCCCGGCGCCATGTCCGCCGCCTTCCCCTACACGGCCACCCCCTCGGCCACAGGCATCGGGGGCATCAGCATGACCAGCATGCCCACCACCACCCGCTTCCACCACACCTACCTGCCGCCGCCGTACCCCAGCTCCACGCAGAACCAGAGCGGGCCCTTCCAGGCCAACCCCTCTCCCTACCACTTGTACTACGGGACATCCTCGGGCTCCTACCAGTTCTCCATGGTGGCGGGAGGCGAGCGCTCGCCCACCCGCATGCTGTCGTCCTGCACCAGCGCCTCGGCGGGGAACAACCTGATGAACCCCAGCCTGGGTGCTCAGAATGACGGTGTGGATGCAGATGGCAGCCACAGCAACTCCCCCACCACCATGAGCACCACAGGCAGGATGGATGAGTCCGTCTGGAGACCTTACTGAGGAGCAGCTCGGCTGGGCGCCGATGTCTTTAACTTCGTCAGCCACGCCGTGGCTCCTTTTGGGAGCGACCAAAGCGATGCCAAGGGAAAAGGTAAACCAAAGTCTTCCAAACCCAAAGCAAAAGGATCCTCTGCATGCAAACATCAAGCGAAGATGGACCAAGACCTTTGTTGCATTTCAAGGTGAACACCCACGAGGCTTGAGTGTGTCGCTTGATGTGGTTCCTTCCGTATGTTTTAGGTGTGTAGGATTGTACATAGGGAAAAAGAAACCCCAAGGACATGTGGAATCAGATGTTTGGGACTCGCAGAACACTTCTCGTTCATCTCGCTCGCACCTCTTCCCCACACAAAGCATTCAGAAGTGAGGAGAATCTCACCCTTCTTCTGGAAAATGGTTCAGAGAAGAGAAAACACCAAGAATTCATTCGAGCCATCTCTCTGCCAGTGCAGGAGGACTGAACTTCAGAAAAAAAAAAAAAGAGAAAAAAAAGAAAAAAACCCCATTGTCTCCTGTCCTTTCCTCCCTGCTGGTGAAGGGTCCCTGAGCACCAAAGAGCAATGGGGTTTGCAGCACAGCCAGGGGCACTGGGGCTCAGTCAGCCACGTGAACAAGAGCTGTGATGTGATTAATTTTATTATTTTGTTGACGACAGAAGTTGTATTGTTCATTTTGGTGTCATTGTCGTCATTTTGTCAATCAGTAACGTGGCTGACCCCGGGCCTGGCTGACCTCTTCCCTCCATGTTTACACATGAGATGTACTTTTTATGGAGATATTTTGTTTTGTTTGTTTGCTCTCTTGTCCTGACCTCACCATTCAGCTCTTTGCTCCCCTTAGCAAACCTCAGTGGTGGTGGCTGGAGTGAAGGAGGTGTTCAGGACAGTCTGAGACATTTGAGATGCACTTCCAAGGAGCTTAGGAGCCTTTGGCATGGCCTTGCCACCGTTCTCCAAGTGTTACTTCCATCCCCTCTGAGTGGCAACACTCACAGCTGGTGGCAAAGCATCATTATTCTGTTCTGGTCCTTTCCCATGTTCTCACCCAGAGAGGATTCATTTCTTATTTTTAGTCACATTTGTCAGCTCATCCTGGAAGCTCTGAGATCTTGAGAAAGGAGCATTTTCTACTCCTGGTGAATTGTGAATTGATGCTGTGCAGCCTTTTCCATCCCCTCAGCCTTCTGTCCTTCCCCCAGGTGACCTGAGCATGGGGATCTCACTGTAGGGGAATAATCTCAAAAGGGGGCACTCAAGGTGCCGCTGGTGGTGATGATATCAGGTGGCATTTGCAGGAACCAGGTCTGCCACCCTCGAAGCTGACACCAAAGAGATTGCAACCAAACAGGGCCGTGGTGGGAGGCAGCTGGAGGGTACTGTGGACTCCTCCAAGGCTGGCTCAGGGCTTGGCTCTGATGCACAACACAGGGTTTGTCACCTCCTGCAGGCCAACTGTGCCTTCTGCTGGGAATTGGGGCTGGATTTAGGATTCCTCATGCTGGCAAGGCTTGGAGGGCACAGACACATTCCTGGGGATCCATAAGTGCAGCACCCACTGCCCTGCAGAGCCCTTCCTGCAGCTGGAGGACAGCTCCAGCCCCAGTGCCACGACAACCACACCTTTCTTTTTCCATTTCTCCCATAAACATGAGAAAACCGAACCCTCAAAGCTGCCCTCCTGGCCCCCGTGCCTCAGTCACACGGTCCCAGCCCTGTCACCTGTCCCCAGCTCCCAGCTGGCAGCCGGTCACCCCCAGCACAGAGCGCTGGAATTGCACTACCACGGCAAGGCTGGAGCAGCACATCCCTGCTGCCCTGGAGAGCTGCCATGACCACTCAGAGTTCCACGAGCAACGAAGAACAACTCTTTTCAATAATAATAATAATTATAATAATGATAATAATATTTTTTTAAAAAAGCCTTACCCCAGCAAAACTGCAACTTCCACTTGCCTTAGCACCGGTGCTTGCTGGCTCTGGAGCTGGACAGGGCAGCCTGTGTGTTTCAATGCCTTTTTGCGTTTGTCATCCCATCCTACTGGTTGAAAGCACAAAGGAAGCAAGGCATTCATAGTTATAGGTTAATTTAAGACTGTTTGTAGTGAGTTTTAAAAGATAAAATAATGAAAAGAATGGCAACTATGTTGTTTTTATGACATATTGTCATGTGAAGGTGTAAATAGATGCACCTCTGTTGTATGCAAATGGTCATGAGACAGGCCAATGTTTTTTGCTTTGCACTATAATTTGCTTTTTTTAAAAAAAAAAATGCACAATTGCTTGTACAGTAAAGCCCCTTTGTCTGGCTCAGAATATTTAACTATAAAATCTAATTTTTGGTCTTATTTGTTATAATAATATAATTCTTAAATGTGTTGAAGGATACGATTCTTAATAATGCTTCTAATACTTGTATGTGCAGGGTAAAATAACACCAGACTAAGGAGAAGAGATCAGAGATCTTTGTAGATAAAGAAGACTAAAGTTCTTGGGTTTTTTAATGGTGTCTTATGACGGACATTAAAAAAAAAAAGCTAGCGATACCAAAAAATGTGGTTATTTGTGTAATATCCCAGCCCTACTTGAAGGCAATGCCCTATATTTAATATGTAGCCCAATTTTTAACCTGTAGCACTTGTCACTGGGGAGGGGAGAGGGGTGGGGAGGGGGAGAGGAGGAGGAAGAGGAGGGTCTGCTCCTGGAGAAGTCATTGGGGAAGCTGTGGCTGGAGGAGCCTCCCGGCTTTGGCTTCCCTGAGAACAGCCGGGCTGCGCGGGGCTGGCATGGGGACAGAGCCACGGCTCGGGGGACAGTTCTGCTTTTCTGGTATGGGGTCATTTCTGCTCCGCTGGCCGTGGCCGTGGCCTCGGGCCGCCGTGTAATCCTGTCAATGCCGTGAGGAACAATAAACAAATGGTTACAATGGCCCCGCTGGCTCCCGCCTGTCACTTCTCGCCGGGTTCCCGGGGCGGGGGGGCTCCTCACGCTGCTCTTTCTCCAGACTCTGATTGTCGGCTCAGATCCGGTGTTTGGGGGCTGCTCTTGGCCAGTTTGGCACCACAAGGGTGTCCAGGGCAGGCTGGGATGGGATGGGATGGGATGGGATGGGATGGGATGGGATGGGATGGGATGGGATGGGATGGGATGGGATGGGATGGGATGGGGTGGGAGGACCTGAGCTCCCTGAAAACCCATTTAAACCTCTCCAGAGGGGTCTGGAGCACTCCCTGTGCCCGGGGGCAGCCCTGGCGGGATGATAGCTGCATCCCAGCCCAGCATCCGCTCCCTGCCCTCCTCCTGTCAGTGCCGTTCCGAGCCTCAAAATCTCCCCACAAATCCTGCAGGACCCAAACTCCCGGGCAGTGCAAGCCCAGACCCCTCAGCACCCAGCGCTCAACTCCAGAGCTCCAATGACAGCTGAAAGGCAAAAATAAAAATATCCCGGCCCACAGCAGGATCCGATGCCAAGGCGCTGCGGGCCGAGGCTCCCGAGCAGTCGGGGAACTCAGCGCCAGAATTATTCATGAGCCCGGGGCAGGAGCGCTGGGGCCGTTCCCAAAGCTCTGCCTCCCCTCTGCAGCATCTCCATGAGTGGAGCCCACAGCGGCTTTTGCGTAGAAAGAGAGGGGAAAAAAATTAAAAAAGAAAAAATTAGGAAAAGCCCAAACCAAACCACAATAAATGCTCATACCCGGCTCCACAGCCCTGGCCAGCAGGAATTTGTTCCAAGGAAAACCCAAGGCTTAGCTGCCTTTTCTCCACAGCTACTGGGAGAGGAAACACCCCGAGGTGTAGCTGTTATTTACAGGAACTTTCTGTTCCAAACGGATCCGTGCTTTTCTCGCAGCCTCCGTCAGAACTGCAGTGGGAAGGGAGAAGAGGAAGGAAAGGGGGGGAAAAAAAGAGGACAAATAAAAAGGGTCTTACTGTACTGATATGCACTGGATGATCCATGAAATCCATGTGGGGTTGGTGCTGGTGCCTGTGGAGGGGATGAGGATGTGTCAGACCAAACCAGTGCCAGGGGGACAACAGCACCTAAAATCCTGATGGGAGGCCCAGAGACCTGATGGCGTTAAATGTGCCCAGCACCTGAGGGCCAGAGGGGTGTGATTTTTATATGGGCATTATTTTAAAATGGGTATTAGTATTATTTGTGTTGTTCTATGGGTGATATTTTTATAAGGCTGATGTTTTTATATTGGGGGTATTTTTACCTGGGCCACCTACCCTGCACGGCTGCTGCATTGTGCTTCCACACAGGTTTGGTCCCAATTTAATGAATTTAAATGGAAAGCTGGACCCCAGCACAGCTGTGTGGGGTTGTGGGGTGCATCAGCCTCTCCCAAAGGCTCCCAAATACCCGAGGGCTCCCTCTGTCCCAGAGGGAAGCTGAAAAACAGGGCTGGAAGCCACAGTGTGGGGCAGTCAGAGCAGGAATGTTTGGGTTTTCTTTTGCAACAGAAAACTGAAAGGGTAAAAAAAGAAATAGCTGGAGCTTGGAAAGCTATTTTTTTGAGCATTCAGATATTAAATTGCGTGGAGTTTGGACTAAAAACATCTCCTAGGAAAAATGAAGACTATTTCCTTTGAGATCAGAGCTAACAAAAGTCTCAGCAAAAAACTTGTTTTATTCTCATTCCAGCCCAAACTCTAAAGCCCATCCTCTGTTTTAATGACTCTGTTGTGTCCAGACTGCCTTGGTAAATAATCTTTTAAGTTGCACAAATTCTGAGACTACACAGGATATAGGGGAAGGATCCTGGCTCTTGCCTTGCCCACATCAAGCCCTTAATGAACCGTGCCCAAACGAGCAATCAGCATCATTAAAGCCCAATTCTGTTCCTCTGAAACAGGAATGAAGTCCTGTTCCTCTGAAATAGAACCAGATGGCCCCGAGAGGTGCAGAGCACCCATCCAGCACCCCCAGGGATCCCCTGAACCTGCAAAAAATCAGCCCTGTGGGCACCTCGCTGGAGCAGAGTGAGGTTCCCACTCTGGCATCATCTCTGGTGGCACCCACGGGGGGTTAATCCTCCTGCAGGGCCTTCCTGCTGGAAAGGATGGGGGCTTTGTGGGGCTGGGGTGGGTGTTTTTGTGAATGCTGCCTATTTAGAAGCTAAATGATGGAAAACATGGAAAATTCATTAGGGTGTCTGGGCAAGTGTTGGGTTACACGTCATTCACATCCACTTACTCAGCGGGACCTCGCGCCTTGGGGGAGGATATATTTATATACATTTATATCCATGGATTTTATATAGAGGAGTGGTTGGGGGGAGCTTTTTCCCCCTCCATTTAATTTCCAGACTGGCACAAAAATGAGACTTTTTGCCTCTCTTCAAAACTGGCTGCCCCCCTCGGCCTGGGCTGGCTGGGCTCTGTCCCCTTCCCAGCCCTGGGAGGTGACTGGTGCCATTCCCACTGCTTGGAAAAGGCAGGAGCTGCTAACCCAGGATCCAGGAAGGGCAAATCCAAGGCCAGGGCAGGACCTGCAGGCTGGGATCCCCTACTGACTGTTCCTTCAGTGCTGGCTGAGAGCAGGGAGAGGAGCTGGGGGTGGAGGGCTGATCCAGTACCCAAAGTATAAAACCCAACCCCCCCCCACCCCGATCCTTCATTCCTGATCACTCAGAGTTTCTCCAGTTCACTGCAATACAAAACCAGCCCAATGAAAACACTGTTCCAGGGTCGTCGGAGCTGTTTTGTTCAGGATGTTTCCTTTTTCAGGGAGCTCTTTCTCCCCAGCTTCAGCTTGTCCTGACACCACCTTCCAGCCCTGAACCACATCAGAGATGCCACCAAGCAGGGCCGTGTCACCTCCTGATGGCACCTGAACCTGCATCCCGGTGCTGGCAGCCCCAAAAACCACATCTTGAAAGCCTCAGCAAGCACCTCGTGTGCTGTTCTGTGATTTAATCACACGTTTTATTTTTATTTAGTCCATGCAAAGCAAGGCCCCCGTGTAACTGTTAATTCCCGCCAGCAGCAGCCTGGGATGCAGGAAAGGTGCTTTCTTGTGCAGAGGCTGGGCTGGGCCGGGAGATCAGAAGAGTTTAAATTAAAATAGGCTCATGTGAGTCTTTTATTCTTGGCTTAGCCCACAGAAGCTAAAAACGCTGTTAAGCGACGCAGCGCCGGGATCCCGCCGCTGTCAGACACCCGGCCCTGAGCTCAGCTCCACTTCAAAGCGCCGGGGCAGGGCACGGTGGAGAGCGAGGCCTCATTAACCCGGGGATTGCGTTAGATGCGCCGATAGCGGGCTCTAATTAGGGCAGGAGGGGCGGGCAGGGGAGCCGGGGCCGCGTCCCGTGTGTTGGGTGCGCGGGGCCGTCCCGGAGCATCCCCCAGGTGAGCGCCCCGGGCGGGCACCTGCTGCGTGGGCCGGGCTCACGCGTGACGGGGCAGGTCCGAGTGGCGGGGGACGCGCGCCCGGCGGCTCCCGGAGCCTCCCGGAGGCACCCGCAGCACCCACAGCTCCCTGCACCTCCCGCCGGCCTCACCCGGGCACCCCCGGCCGGCGGCTCCCCCCGGGATGCGGGGCGGGATCCGCCTGGGAGCGTCTCCCCCGGCCCCGCTGGTGCAGCCCCCCGGGTTGAAGCACGGCTGCCGGGGTTGTTGGTGATGTTCCCGGGGCTCCTGGCAAGCAGCACCGTGTGCCTTGAGCCCGACGGGGCTGGAAAAGCCACGGGTGTCTTCTTGGCTGGGCGACCAAAGTATCCCTGGGACGCAGCGAGACACTGGGAGCGCTGAGTGCACCGGGGGCTGCCCCGAGCTCCTGCCCAGAGCACCGCGGGCAGCAGAGCAGGGGACAAAGGAAACCCCGGGCAAATTTTGGGGCTGGATGATCCAAATTCAGGCTGTGTGAGCACCCAAATTCCAGCCCTGTGAGCACTCAAATTCAGGCCCTATGAGCACCTAAATCCTGGCTCTGTGAGCACCCAAACTGAGGCTGTGTGAGCACACAAATCTCGGCCCTGTGAGCACCCAAATCTAGGTCCTATGAGCACCCAAATATCGGTCCTATGAGCACCCAAATGCCAGCCCTGTGAGCACCCAAATCCCAGCTCTGTGAGCACCCACACCGCGATGCCGATGGGGTGGGCGGCCAAGGATCAGCTCGGGGTCTCCATCACTCCCTGATCCCCCTGTGGAGGTGCCGGGAGCCCCTTCCCCAACCCGGGCCGGGCTCTGGCGGCGCTCCAGGAAGGGATATTTCACACCAGCGCTACCAGGCGCAGGATTTCCTTTCCATCCGAGCGATTTGCAAAGCCCCCGGGTCCCTGCAAACCTACACAGGGAGGGATTTAATTCGGGCAGGAAAATAACCACAGCAGAGCCGGGTTTGGCTGCGGAGGGCGGGCCCGGAGGTGCCAGTCCCGGCGCAGTTCCCGGTGCAGTTCCCAGTGTGTCTCCGGGGTGGCTGCAGCCCAGTCCCCTCCTTGGCAGGTTTTGTTTGTCTTTGCAGCCGGTGGGTTTATTACGGCCCGGGAACACCCAGGATTATTTTGCTGTCTGCCATGAAATCGATACAGTAATTTCATTTCTCAGTCATAAATGAAATGAGCTGTAAAGCAAAGTTGGGTGTTTCAGCCGGAGTGAAAGAATGAATTGTTCTAATGGGGGACGTTAACGAGGGGATTAAATGTTCCTGTGAATCCTGGGGGTCCCCAAGCTGTCCCTGGGAGTATTTGGGGCTCCCTGCACCCCTTGCTGGTGTTGCCTGGGGCCTGTGTGGTCCAGCACCCAGTTCCCACCTGGGTGGGCAACAGAACTTCACCCGAGCCCCCCTGGGGACTCCTCTGGGCATGGGGATACTCCAGGGGGGTTGGGGAAAGACCAGAGGGAAGTCCTTGCTGTGGGATGGGGCCGGTGGAGAGCTCTGCCAGCCCCTCATCTCCTCATCCTCACCTCCTCATCCTCATCTCCTCATCTTTTCCTCATGGCAACACTTCCACATGGAAGACAGACTAAAAGGAATGGGGAAAACAAACCCGAACCAAAGAGATGTTTGTTACCAGCAGCCTTTACAGCTGACCCAAAGGCAGTTGGGGTTTTTATGCTGAGTTTTTTTCATAGGGACTCAACCCCTGCTGCTTTCCCAGGAGAGTGGGCAGAGCTTTCTGCCCCCGAGGCCGGGCAGTTCACAGCTCGGGGGATGTTTTTCCCTGGCACAGAAGGCAGGTGGTTTGCCCAGCTCCACACCATGAAAGATTAAGGCCAGAATTTGGTCTTTGCTTTCCTGCCCACAGCCTGGCAGCCCGACCTCGGGAGCCCTCCTCTCATGGCAGGCACCCAAGACCCCCAACTCCCCTCCTGCCCCTGCTCCATCATTTATTTTCCAGTGGAAAAATAACCCAGCGCTGATCCGGAGTACTTTGACAAGTCCAAAAATACGAGGCCATATTATCTTTAAACCATTTTTTAAAAGCCCCACAGTGAAAGCCCTATTGGGGCAGGAGAAACTCCAGCCAAGTTCCCCACGTCCGCCCCCTGCTCCAGTTGTATTCCCCTGGAAATCCTCGCAAAGAAAAACACAGGGCCTGAAAAAAATAAAAAATTTGGTTTTCATTAAAACCCTCGAATGTGAGGGGTTCTGTAGCTTTCAATGGGGCTTTGATTCCTATAGATGATGGAATGTTTTCAGAACATTTAAAAAATGTTCTCCACCTTTCTATCTTATATCGGCGGGGAACTGCGCCGGCGTTTTTCTCCCTGATAGAAGTGGCGAGGGCTGGATGCAGATCCAAACCCTTTCCTTTATTTACCTTGAGGTTTCGGTTTAAAAATGTGATGATATTTTCTTGTGGCTTTGGAACCAGAGGAGATAATCCATGTGGGGGGAAAAGAAATGGGTGGAAAACGCTGCAGGAATTTTTTTTTCAAGAGGGATTTTTTTTTTTTTTTTTTTTTCTATGGAGAGGAAGCGGGTCACCCAGCACATGCAGGCACCCACGTACCTCTCTGAGCCCTTTTTGGGGGAAGCTGAGAGGCATTTCCAACCCTCTAAATCATCTCCAGTTTTGTTGAGATTGCCTGAAGAGATGATTTTATTGCCGTGTTCCATCCCTGCTCCTGGGTGCGCCAGCTGGTGGCTTTTCTAAATCCCCTTTTATAGGAGATCAGCCTTTTAATGTAATTTAATTCCTTTTTTTTTTTAAGTGACTGTAAAGTGGGTTCTTGGCCTTGGCATTTTTGAGGGTGAGGTTTAAAGGGCTGGAGAGGGCTGAGGTTTCCCTTCTCATCGCCCCCAACCTCACTCAGTGCCAGCCGTGCCAGGGAGCCCCAGGGTGCTCAAATGCCAGGCTGTGACAGCCCCGTGTCATCGAATGTCCCCAGGGCCCGGCCATCCCCAGGGCTCTCTGCATAACCCTTTATTCCAGCTTTTTTCTGTGTGTCACCCCCCAGACCTCACCAGGAGCCAGCGCTCCCCCCCTCACACAAACCCCACCCCAGCTGGCATTTTGGGGTGGCTTCCTGCTTTTTCCTGCAGGAAACCCCAAACCAAAGGCCTTTCCTGCACCTCGGTGGGGCTCTGGGCAGGCGGCGGGGGAGGAGGAGGTGCCGAAATTGGGCACCGTGCGGGGCCGGTCGGACCGGTCGGGCCGGCTGGGCCGTGCCCGTGGCACCCAGACACGCCGCGCTCGCCCCTATCGCTGTCCCTGCCCCTCCCGGGTGGCAGCTCAGCCTCGGCTCAATTACCGCTCATTAATCACCGCCCCACCGAGGGCCACCCAGGCTGTGGTGGCCCGGTGCCACCGCCGGTGCCCGGCCCCGCTGCCCCGAGAGCACCTGCAGCGCTCCCAGCCTGGCTTTGTCCCAGCTCATCCCAGGGGGATGGGAGGGATTTGAATAAACCCGAGGGAGCTGAGAACGGAGTGCCAAAGCCCGGCTCCAGCCCTGCCGTGCTGACCCAGCGCCTTGGGAAGAGGGTCTGGAGCTGGGCCTGGAGCTGGGCCTGGAGCTGGGCCTGGAGCTGGGTGTGGAGCTGGGCCTGGAGCTGGGTTTGGAGTTGGGCTTGGAGCTGGTCTGGAGCTGGGTTTGGAGTTGGGCTTGGAGCTGGGTCTGGAGCTGGGCTTGGAGCTGGGCCTGGAGCTGGGTCTGGAGTTGGATTTGGAGTTGGGTCTGGAGTTGGGTCTGGAGCTGGGTCTGGAGCTGTTCCCCAAGTCAAAGTCCCTGTGGGTTTGGGGTCTGAGCAGCAGCGATGTGGAGGGGCTGGGATGTTCCATGGGATGTGTTTCCATGGGATATAATTCCATGGGATGTGGTTCCATGGGAGCCTGGCCATGGGGCACATCCCCAGGCAGAGATGAGCCTGTCCAAGGTGGGAACAACGCGGGGTCACGGCTTCTCCCTGTCCCCTGCCAAGCTCCTGGGCTGCCAGGGCAGGGGGTGAGGGCTCTGCCCATCCCAGCTCCTGCCCCAGGGCTCTGGGAGCTGAGCAGAGCTGGAGTGTGCCAGAGCTCACGTAGGCAGGAGGAGCTGCCGCCTCTCCAGGGCGGGATGAGGACGGGATAAGGACGGGACACGCTCCCCTCTCACTCCCCAGCAGCAGGAGACTGGGCTGGTTCTGAGCAGGGAATGCCCAGAGCCCCCGAGCAAGGAGCCCAAGCCAGCACCCTGCTCCCCCCTGCCACAAGAAATACAAACATCATTCATTCTTTAATATCTAATTACAAAGTTTTAATGTGCTGCCCCAGCATGGCGGCTGCCACTGGAGTAGAGAGGTTATAAAACACCCCCATGGAGCTTCTATGGATTTGAGGATCTTTGTTAATTGTTAATTAGCATGTGCAGCAGGGCTGGGTTAATGGCTGAGGACCTCGTGGTCCTTTGTGTGGCCATGGACCAGCACAGCATCCCAAAAGAGCATCCCAAAAGAGCATTCCAAAACAGCATCCCAAAACAGCATCCCAAAAGACCATCCCAAACCAGCATCCCAAACCAGCATTCCAAACCAGCATCCCACATCCAGCTGCTGAGCCCCTCTGGAGCTGGGCAGCCACAGCTGGGCCGTGGCTGAGCGCCCCCAGGTCCCTCCCAAGGCTCCAAACAAGCTGAAATTATCCCAATCAAAGGCCCCTCTGTAACCCAGCCCGGGGTTGATCTGTGCCTTGAAGAGCTCCAGCATTTGCCTACAGGGGGAATAAAAACCTTATTAGATTAAAACCAAGCCCCTCTGCATGAATCCTCTCCCTCTTCCCGAGCCTGAGCACTTTAAAAGGCAGAGATTGGGAAAAAAAAAAAAAAAAACCACCAAAAAAAAAACCCACCTGGGATAGGTTTAAAGAACTCAGCCCTTCACAGGAGATGCTTCAGCCTGCTCTAACTTCACAAATAAACTTTGCTTTACACGTTTGACTCGTGGCACAGTTTTGGCAAATTCAGAGCCCTTCAGAGCAGCGTTTCCTGCATTCCCGATTGCTATCGGGAGCCTTGGGAAAATATACAGGTGGAGGGAGCAGATTTAACTCTTTGCTCCCCAACTTCACCCCCCCTGCCTGTGCTGGAGGAAACCTGGGGACAAGAGGGTTTCCATACCCATGGGATGGCCCCTGGCTGCCATCAGCTGCAGAAACACTGAGAGGCTTCACAGCTGCAAAGGGATTTTTATTCAGGGTTTTTGAAACAAAAACCAGGATGATAACGATAATTTTTGTGTGAGGAACCACAGCCTCAGGTGAAGCTCAGGGAGGTCTGGACTGGCCGAGGTTCATTGAGGAAAACCTGAGCACAGCAAGTCCAGTTTAATTCTACAAATGCCAGCGGCCCCGCTGGCCACAGCTTGGCTGTAAAGCCAAATAAATGCAAATAAAGTAATAATAATTAAATAAAATAACAAATTAAAAATGTCAGCCAGGCCTTTTGAGGCCTGGCCCAAGCAAGAGGAGGAAATTCCAGCCCCTCTGTGCCAGCTGCCAGCACAGGAAGGTGCTGGAGGTGCCCAGAAAGTGGCTGGTAAGGAATGCAGGGGCTGGGCTGAGAGGGAATGGAGATGGAGAGCCTGGATCTGGCCCTTTGTACCCCTCCAATCCCAGATATCAGCCTTGGCCTGGCTGGAGCACAGGGACAGGAACACTGGGCATGATCAGCCTTGGCCTGGCTGGAGCACAGGAGCACTGGACATGTGTCAGCCCGGACATTGCTGAGGGACAGATGTTTCCCGAGGCTCCCAACAGCCTCCCAGGAGGAGCAGGAGCTCCAGACCTCCCAGGGGAGCGTGGATGAGCTGGCAGGGACGCAGGGTTGGAGCAGGGATCCTGTCACCACGGTGGCTTTGCTGGTCTCCTTGGCTCCAGGGCCACCAGCGTGCAGAGAGTCCCTTTCCCAGCCCGCAGGGACCGGGACAGCTGCGGAGGGAGGGAGGGAGGAGATTACTCATCTCCGCGGGGATTGCAGCTCCCGGGGGAGAGAAGGATGTCCCCAGCCCTCTCCTCCCACCAAGAATGGATTTTTTCCTCTCTGAGACCAGCTGGGACCTCGCTGAAGGGGCCGGAGAAAGCCCCGTCCCTCCCCAGCTCAGCAAAGGGACCTGGGCCGCCTCCTCAGGCACCTCTTTAATGGCACTGACAGGGGTGGAAAAGCTAAAAGAGCATCTCAGGACCCGGCTGGGGCTCGGGCTGTCCCTGCCCCGGCTCTTGGCCCCGCTCCCGGGAGAGGCCGGCCCGGGAGGTTTCGGAGCGATGGACAAGACACAGCGAGAGGTCTCAGACAGAAACCTGCCCCAGATGGGCCGTGCGGGGAGCACGGGGAAGGTGCAGGCTCTGAGCTCTGAGCTCTGCCCCCTGTTTGAGCAATGACCTCAGGCGCTGCTTTCACCTCTCTCCTCTCTCCTCTCGGGGTGAAACGCTGCCCCCGGTGCTCCGGGGTTATGTGGATGGAGAGAGGGAGCAGGGGCTGGCCCCAGGGGCTGTGCCAAGGCTGTCCCAGGGCCCGCCTGTCCCAGGAGCCACCAAGCTCGGGTGTCCCCAACACGCCTCACCCACTGCCCCCAGCCTGGGAGCATCCCCAAAACCCTGTTTGCTCTAAAAGAGGGGAGAAATGCAGAGTTGAGGGTTGGCTTTGCAGCAGGGGGAGGAAATTTGGGCATCAGAGGGGAGGGAGCTCCTGCCCTTCCCATCAGGCCCCTCCTCACATCCCCAAGGGATGGAGCAGCAGCAGCAAAGCCCCTCTGGCCAGATGAGGAAGCAGGAGCAGGGGCAGGAGCAGGGGCAGGAGCAGGACCCCGGGGCAGGAGTTGGGGGCAGGAGCAGGAGGCAGAGGCAGGAGCTCGGGGCAGGAGCAGCTCCCTTTGGGGCCCAAACCCCCGGGATTCACACCCTGCTCTGCCCCAGCCCTGCTCTGCCCATTCCCCCCTCCCGGGCCTGTCCCACCGCCCTGTGGGAGTGGCCGGGATGGACCCGGCTGTCCCTGACTCCCCCCGGGCTTTGCCAGGGCGAGAGGAAAGCGCAGCCCGGGGAGCTGAGCCGGGTCATTGGCACAGGCACCGCAGGGAAGAGGGAACCTGAGCCCAACCCCACACTCGGCCGGTTTCTGGGAAGGGTTTGCAGTGACCACAGGAAGGACTCGCAGGTCTGGGCAGCACCCGAGGGGTCAGGGCTTGGCCTGGGGACGTGGCACTGCCAAGGAAACGCGCGGCGGGAGGGCAGGAGGGATGTGCTGGCCCCAGGGCGACATTCCCCACCCACACCCGGCCCGGGGACATCCCCCTCCATCCTCTCTGCATCCTCCAGGCTCCACCAGGACTTCTCTGGCTTGGACAATCTCTTCCCACTGTTTCACGGCAAACTCGGGCTGGATGGGGGCTCTGCTTGGTGAGGAACAACAGCCGGGGAACATGGGCCGGGGAGCATCAGCCGGGGGGCACAGCGCGCTCCCAGCTCGGCCCCGCGGCCCCGTTTCCCTCGGCTGGACAGGGAACTGCTCAGAGCAAGGAGCTGAGCCCTCCCCAGCGCCCGCAGCGCCCCCGGCTCGCAGGGAAAGTGGGAGGAGAGGCCGGGCCGAAGCGCCGGTTGTGAAATAAGCCCCGGTACCTGCCCGGCTTTGAAATGCAAAGCGCTCAGCTCCGCTCGGGCAGCGCCGCTGCGGTCTGAGGCGAACAAAGCCCTCGATACAAACGGGCTGCAGTCGCTGATCAACCAGCAGCTTCAGACCGAGAGGCATCTCGCATGCAAATGGCATTTACCGCTAATTAAATGCACAAAGGAGATTTTTCCAGGCATCCAAGGTTGCTCCTGCGGAGTCTGAACTCCCACACGCGCACACACCCAGCGCCTCTGCAGAACGAGGCTTTTTCTGCGCACAAAGCACTTCATTTCCATGCGCGTGGATTGGGCAACGCTGCCATCCCCGGCTCCCTTCCCTGCTCCTGCCAAGGACATCCCGATCCAGCACCAGCTCTTGGGGCTCCCAGTCCCACCCCCTGTCCAGCTCGGTGGGAATCACAGCCCTGGGATAATTCCAGCCCATTTCCAGGTTCGGTGGAGCTGGGCGAGGTCCCGCAGGTGCTGGGCTCCTGCAGGTCTAGGGGAAAGGTTTTGGTTTGAGGGACAAGATCCACAGGGTCCCGTCTCCCAGAGGGATCCTTGAGGCCACTTGCTCTCCTGTCCCCTGAGGAAAAAGTCCCCTGTCCCCTGAGGACGTGGTGATGGCCCTTGAGCCAGATCAGGGATTGCTCTGCCCCAGGAATGTCCCCCTCAGCTCATCCTCAGCCCCTCCCTGCCCTCGGGGCAGCCCAGGGGACACCACAGCCTGTGTTATCCAGCCCCTCTCCCCTCCTCCAGCACACCCAGGCCCCCAAAACCAACTCCAACCCCAAATCTCCCCAGTGCAGCTGCTCCCATGGCTCAGCCGTGTCCGGGCTGCCCGGTGGGGACAGGGACAGGGACAGGGCACAGGGACAGGGACAGGGCACAGGGACAGGGACAGGGCACAGGGACAGGGCACAGGGACAGGGATGGCCGAGGACAGGCTCTGGAGGGTCAGGGGGCTGCCGGAGTCCCCCCGGCCGTGCTGCTGAGGGGCAGCAGGGACATCCCAGCGGTTCCCGGCGCCGGGGGGACACAGGGGACACTCAGGAGTCAGACACGGCCACGTTTCACAACCGCCGATGGCTCGGGCTCCCCCCGCCACCGCCACCCACACTCGGGGTGTGTTTGCAGTGCCGAGATGTCGAGTTTGTATCTCCTGCTCATCTCCAGCTGAAGCATTCCTGCTTGTTTACTGGTGCTCTCCCCCAGTCGCAGGATCCCGGTCCAGCAGAGGAGCTTTCATTTCCTGGGGACATCTTGCATTCATTAGGACATGTTGTTATTGACTTACAAGGCTGCTAATTCCCAAGGTCCATTTTAGCCCTCAAAACCACCAACATGTGTGCTGGGGAGTTGCTACACCCCTTCCAGCAGCCAAGTGTGCTCGGCAGGCACACAGGGAGCCCGGATTTAAAGCCAGGGAGGTTTGGGACTTCTCTGCTCCGTGCCCAGGACCTCCAGCCCCGAGGGTTACCTGTGCTGGTGGCTCTGCAGGGGACAGGGCCACCACACCAGCCCGAACATTCGCCCTCTGCAAATGGGAAAATTGCGATGAGAAGCAGCTGGGGGGCTGCTGTGGGGTGACGGGGACACGCCGAGGGGTGACAGGGACAGCTGGAGCTCAGAGCAGCAGCGCTGTGGCTGCAGACACAGGACCAGGACCAGGGGCAGGGGTGAGCTGGGGCTGGCACAGCCCTGAGGAGCAAACCCCGGCCTTGAGGAGCAAACCCGGGCCTTGAGGAGCTGCCCCAGCCGCGGCTGAGCTGCAGCAGCCACCGCAGATGGGCTCCTTGTCTGGGCCCGGCTTTAGGTCAAACAGGTTCGCTTAACTCCCCGAGATCTCGGGGTATCGCTCCTGCCCGCGGTGCCTGGGGAGGGCGGGCACTGCCCATAAATAAATACATCTGTAATGTACAGTGTGGGGAGAGCGAGCTTAACTCGGGCCTCGGGGGCGCTGAGTCACCCCAGACGGGGATTAAAGGCTGAAGCAATTCCAGCCCCCGGCTCCGGCCCCACCCCGGCCGGGAAGCTGCAGCCCCCGGTGGCGGAACCACATGGAAGCAGCGCGGGGCCGCCGCGGTTCGGGGCTGGGCAGGAGAATGGCGGTCCGGGGAGCCGGGACCGGCCCGGGGCTGCGGCGGCCCCGCCGCGATGGCGGCAGATTGGGAGGAGGCGGCGGCGGCCCCGGAGCCACCGGCGGGGATGTGGCTGATGCACCTGCGGGAGCTCCCGGCTCTGACCTGCGGGGCGGGCCGGGAACAGCCCTGGGAACGCGCCGTGCTCGCCAGGGAACCCGAGACCCCGCACAGGGGGGAGAGGAGCCGCGGGCTGTGCCCCGGCACGGAGCCGGGACAAAGCAGAGCCCCACGGCCGCCTTCCCTCGCCCAGTTGGGCAGGTTTGGGGGGCACCGGGACCCCCTTCCCTGAGTGTCCTTGTGTGGGACCAGCGGCTGAGGCTCCCACGGTGGCCCCAAAAGTCCTTCCGAGAGGGGTGGGAACCATTTCTCTGAGCCTGAGCAGCTGCAAAGGTTTTGCTCAGGGGCAGCAGCTCAGCCCTGGGCCCGGCTCCCCCCGGGAATGAGCAGAGGGGTGGGATTGGCATCCCCAGGTCCAGCCGTGCCCCACGGCCCTGGGGAGGGACAGGAGACAGCTCAGCCTCAGCACCCTGCGGGCTCAGGCAGCTCCTCCACCTTCCTGCAGGGACCCTGAATCCTGGAATGGGCTCCAGATTGATCCTGAATCCCAGGAATGGACTTCAGGCTGATCCTGAATCCCAAGAACAGGCTCCAGGCTGACCCTGAACCCTGGAATGGGCTCCAGGCTGACCCTGAACCCTGGAATGGGCTCCAGGCTGACCCTGAATCCCAGGAATGGGCTCCAGGCTGGTCCTGCTGTGGGAGTGCTGAGGCCCTTTTGGAAATCAGGTTCCTGGAGTGCTGCAGGAAAGGTCAGGAGCTGCTCTGGGAACTCATTACCAGAACCAAATCCCAGGAAATCCAGCCTTGGGCTCCTCCAAAGCATCGATTCCCAGGTCATGGCCGAGAGGGACGGGAATTCATCACCATGGATTTGGAAAATGCAGATGAAGAGAAACCTGGGCAGGACAGAGGCACCTCACTGCAGGCAACCCCTAATTAAAGGGTTCAGCTAATTCTTCCCAGTCAGGTCACCTCTTCACTTTGTCCTGGGAAAATCCCAGTCCCAGCCAGGGCTGGGAGCACGTGGGTGACACCAGACCCAGAGAAGCACCTGCTGATGGGCACCAGGAGGGGACAACAACCGAAAAGGTCCCTTTTGGCATTAAAAATCTACAGCTCACCCTTGGAAAAGCAACCCCAAAAGCCCTTGGTTGGGGATACACATCTCCTGGTGGAGCAGAGGCTGAGCTGTTCATGGACACCCAGGAGAGATAGGAAAGGGTTTCCCAACACAGAGCCAGCCCTTGAGAAAACTGAACAGCTCCAAATTGGTTTTAATTTCACCTTAAAATTGTTTTAAATTCAGCCTTAAAACAGCAGCTGAAAAATCCAACGGGATCATTTCCTCCTGGACTTATTTGGGAACATATTTATTTTATATCTTGTGAAAAAAAAAAAAAAAAAAAAAAAAAAAAGTCCAGGATGTAAGTGAGAAGCCAAGAAAGGGAAAAAAAAAAAAAAGGAAAAAAAAAAAAAAAAAAAAAAAAGAGGGGAGGGGGAAAGAAAGAAAACAAATTTGAACTGGGCCTGTTTTCTGTGCAGTATTAAATCTCCAGCACACAATGAATCATGCAGTCCTCGGCCTAACAAGGAGGACTCCAGAAAGTCTGTAGGATGGAGGAGTCACTGGAGACTCCAAGAAATACGACAGGCTTGCTCCAAAGTGCACAAAAGGTTTTTTTAGTAAAGGAGAAAGAAAAGGGGAAAAAAAAAGAAAAAAGAATCTCTGAAATTACAGCCCTACAACAGCTTCATTTGTATAATCCCTCTCCGGGCTGGGGGCTGTTTTGCAGCGGTGGATGACAGAACTCAACCTCAGGACTATGGATGTGAACTTTTGTCCCAGATCCAGGTGTGTGTTTATGGTGGGACAGGGAAGGCCCAGGCCAGGATGAGCCCACAAACCCCAGAGAATCAGGGCTGGAGTCACCAAACCTGTTCCCTGGCCCCAGGCAGCCCGTGTTTACCCAGAGCAGTGTCTGGGAGCTCCAGCACAGCCTTCACCCCAGCTGGGCACTGCCCCAGCAGCTGCAGATTTCTCCAAGCATCCAACCCCAATCTGCACCTTTGGTTTCCTCTCCCTCGGCCAGCAGTGCCCTCCATGGGGGCTGGTGCCTCTTCCCAGGCCTTGTTTCTCCAGGTGTTGCTCCCTCTCCCTTCATTCATCCCACCCCAGGCTCCCAGTCCCTCCTCTCTTCCGTGGAATTCCAGGAAAAGCCACTCTAACCTCTCAGGTCTGACCTCGCAGCCTCCAGCCCCGACTTCCTCGCTCAGGAAGAGCCTCAGGGAAGGCTCCAGCAGCTCTGGCCCAGCCTCTCCTCATGCCCAGCATGTCCATCCTCGTGAGCAGGAGCCACATTCCTGCTTCTGGGGCTGGACACCCCGAGGGATGGAGCTGAAGGAGGATCCCTGGTGCTTCTGACACTGCCTTGGGTCTGGAGAGGGGGCACAGAACCAAGAGCTCTGCAGGGTCTGAGGAGCCTAGGAGCTCTGGCAGTGATCCCAGCACTTCCAGAGCCATGGAAAGCAGCAGAGAACTAGCCCTGGGCACAGCAGAGAGCCCAGAGCACGGGGCCCTCACAGGGATTTATGGAATCAGCCTCTCCTGCCCCACGGCACAGCTGCCCTTCCCTGCCCCTCCATTCTCCTGGGTAAAACCTCGGGATCTGCAGCAGCCAGAGGCAGCTCTGGGTCCTGGGAGCACCAGCCCCTCCTGCCAGGAGCTGCTTTCCCTCTGTGCCCTGACAGGAGCAGCCCAGCTCTGGGTTTGCTCACACATCTTGGCCAGGGCGACCCTCAAACCCCAGGGCAGAGCAATTCACCCCTTGCCCGGTCCCACCATGCTCCAGCTGGGGCCGTTCCTCCTTGGAACAGGTGGAAGGAGGAATGCGCAGCTCAGCGAGGAACAGGGCAGGGGAAGGAGGCTCTGGAAGGAGAGGGCTGCCCTTTTTCTGGGTGGAACAGGCTGCAGAAAGCAAAAGGTGAAATTGTCACTGGGCTCAGCCCGGCCACCATCCAGGCAGCAAAACACTTTCTGGTTTTGCTCCATCACCATAATCACAGACCCTTCTTGGAGCTCCCTGGAGTGACTTTGGTGCAGGATGGATGCACTAAAGACCTGGGGAGGGGCAGAAAGCTCAGCCCTGGGCAAGCACCAGCACAGCAAACTCATTCCTTGGCCTTTCATCTGCTTAATAACAGTCTCTGTGGCATCCAGGGAAACCTGGGAATGGCAAAGAACAGGAGCTGGTCTAAAACGGGGATCCACCTTCTCCATGTGCTCCTGGCTGTGCTGGGGCACAGGGAGCTCAGGTGGGGACAGTCCCCCATGGAGCAGCAGCTGCTGCCACCAAAAACCTCCATGGTGTTTAAACTCTCCTGGCTTGGGTGGGTGGGAAATGGGAAGAATTATTGCTCTGATAACACCCAAAGGGTTCAGATCCAGAGAAATCCCCCCCAAAACAACACCCCAAAGCACAGAAAAGCACCAAAAGGAGTCCCAGTGTCCATCTGTGGTCACCTCTGCACCCCCAGAGTGCAAGGACCAGCTCGGCACCTCGGAGGTGTGGCAGACCCCGGGATGGGGACACAAACATTTCTCCAAGCCGAGCGCAGACCTCTCTGTGTTCTCCCCTCAGGATGAGCGAGAAGAACGCGGGGGATGCTGCGGGAGGGCAGCGAGAGGCAGCAGGGCCGGGCTGGGCGGAAGGTGCAGCCCCGGAGGAGGCGCCGGGAGATTCCCCGAGCCAAGGCTGACCTCCGCAGGCCGGCGGCATCATCACAGCCCCGGCTGCTCCTGGGGACCCGAAAACATCCCCAAACCCCGCCCAGGGAGACGGGGACTTTCCCCCTCCGGACTGTCCCAGTGTCACCAAGGCTGGGGACACCTCTGGGGACCGGGAATTCCCGCCGTGTTTCCGGAGGGGAGACACAGGACATCCTGGGCTGGTTCCTGCTCTCCATCCCTTTGGTACATCCAGGACTTCTCCTGGAACCTCCCCCACTGTTTCCTGCTGTTCTGGAGATCAAGAGGGTGCAGGAGGTGGGAATGCTGCAGACACGGAAGGTTTGCAGTGCACGGGGCTCGCCAGGGCCCCCAGGAGCACAGGAGATGGAGCCTCAGGCCAGGAGCAGATCCAGAAATCCCAATTGCCCCAAATCCACATCACCTGCCCCAACAGGGGACAGCAGGCGAGGACTGTTTACACCTTTGCATTACTGGAAAGGCTTCTCCTATATCCCAATAATCAATGTGAGGATTTGGTTTTCAGCCCCAAAAGAGGGGAGGATCCCATCGGTGGAGCTGATACCGAGGCTCCTGCTCCAAGGAAATCTGAGTGAGCCCTGCCAGAGCCAAATCATCCCTGCAGGGCAAGGGCAGCTCCTGCTTGGCTGAGGTTTGCACCAACAGCTGCTGCTGTGAATTCCTAGACACAGCCTCTGCCTCCTCAGAGCCCGGCATTTGTCTGGGTGTCAGTGCCAGGTCCCAGAGCAGGTCTGCTCTGCCTGTGATGGGAAGGGAACCTGGCAGGGTCCTCATGGAAGGGCAGCTGGAGCTGCTGGGGGGGCTTCAGAGCAAGGGAATCAAAGGAGGATCGGCCAGAGACTCGTTTTAATGATGGGGAGACCGAGCAGAGCAAAGCCAAGGACACAGGAGGGGTTTGCAAGTCTTGTGTTTGAGGACACTGGCCAGGTGTGCCAGGAGCTGCTCCATGTCCCTCATCCCACAGCCTCTCCCCAGGCCTTGGGGTCTTGCTGAGCCCCATTTCCCAGCATTTTCCAGCTGCTGGATTCCCTCCTGGCCTTTCTGCTCAGGGGGTTCTGCTGAAGCAGAGCCCAGCTCCTGCAGGCACGGTGAGATCAACCCTTGGGAGCAGCGAAACCACAGCAGGACCATGAGAGGGGCTGTTCCACCCAAAACACAGCATTGCCCCGGGGTCAGGCCTGGGGAGCTCTGCCCCAGGCTGGGGACTCACCCCAGGGCACCCAGAGGTAGCTCCTGCACCCAGGGGAGCCGGAGGGACCCCCAACGATGCCGTGGAGCTCAGCTCTGCCCAGGAACCAGCCCCGACTTGCCTGGGATTCAGAGCCCTCTCTTATCTTGTGCGGCAGCTCGGGCTCGTTGTGAAATCTCCCCACTGGAGATGTTAGCAGCCAGGATTTATGGCTTCTGTAGTTTCCCTTTCATGGCTCCAGCTGGGGAAGGGCTGGCGAGGGATGAAAGGTGCTGCTGCTCCGGGAGGGATGGCAGAGAACACTTCAAAGGCTCCCGAGACACCGAGTTGCGTTGGGATACTGGGGATCCTTCTCTTGCAGCCATCCACAGCTCCCAGCAGCCTCTCCCTCCTCAAGCACGGCCTGAAAACCATCTGAAGCCAGAGTCAAGCACCTGCAGCTCAGCTCTGGAGCAGGAGCTGCCCTCAGGAGCCCCCAGCAGGTTTCTCATCACCCCCTGACAGTGAAATGCCAACTGGCTCAGGCAGGGCAGCAGCCACCACACACACTGGGGTTTCACAGGAAACATGAGCAAATTTTGCTCGTGAAGGAAGTTGGGCTGGAAGGGAAGGCCAGAAGGAGCCTGAGAAGGGATTTTGGCCACTGATGGCTCTGGATCACAGCCCCCTGGGGCGAGTCATGCTGTGAGAGGCTTTGCTCATGTGCATCTCTCACTGCCCGCTGGGACAAAAGGATCTCAGACTGCCTGAGCTGGGCTGTGACACTCCGGTGCCTGCAGGGACCCAGGGACAATCTCCAGCCTGTGAGCTGCCTGCAAGGGTGCCAAATTTCCCTCCTCAAGGAAACTCACAGAGAAGAATTCACCCAAAGGTCAGAGCAACATTGCTTCACACTCCCCCTTGGGTGATGACTCTGGCTCTAAGGCCACAAAAAGCTGGGAAATTAAAGCCCCATGAAGAAATCTCACCCTGAACCTTTCCAGCCCACCAAGCCCATGCACAGAGCCTGTAGTAAGTGTTCCTGTGCTGTTGTGGATCTGATTCCTGGGTGAGTGGGTGCAGCAAGATGAAGAGCCAACCACTGCCTTAAAAACACCCAAACACAGACTGCAGGAACTCTCAGTCCCTGTAAGAGCCATTGCCTGGGGAAATCCAAACTCAGAAGCAGCTGAAGCAGCACATGCCTGCCCACACTTTAAATCCCCAAAAGCAGGAGCTGTGAAAGCTCCCAGCACTTTCCTGCCCTCTGTCCTTGCCTGGGCATCCTGGCTCCCGTGGCACAGGTGATGGCACCTGGCAGCCAGCCAGCAGCTGGAGTTGTCCTGAGTGACAGAGAACAGCACAGGCTCCACTCTCCAGCTGTGCTCCAAACACATCCACAGCAGCAGCCCAGGGATCCGCACCAACCCTTCCAGGTTGGCTGGATGGAAAAACTCAGCTCCAAGGCTGGGCACTCACACAGCTCTGGGACATTGCTGGAACTTCCGTCCCAGCAGCCAGAGGAGCTGATTAACTGGAGTCACTGGGACCAGCAGTGCTAATAAAAGCCAAGTTCCTCAGAGCACCTGGCCTTGTCCTCAGGCAGCCTCCAGGGCAGCGACCTCAGGTCCCCTCTTCACCCCAGGAGGCTCCTGGCAGGAGGTGCAGCAGTGCTGGGACTCGTCTGGAGCCACACATGAGGGTTTGGGCCAGGGCAGCTCCAGCTCTGCCCTCCAAAGGGTCCCCACTCAGCTCCCAGAGGGAGATGATTCCACCTACAGATGGGAAATCCCACCAAAATCTTCCAAAGGAAATGATCACTTTGAATTTCTGAAATGAAATTAACTGAAATGGAAAAAAACAGCCAATCAAAGAAAGGGGAATAGTTCACCCCACATTTTAATTACCCCACATTTCCACGACAAATGGGAACAGCCTGCCTGACACAGACAAGAAATGAACTCGTGGCCTCAAAAGTCAACTCCAGGGATCCAGATCATCTCATTCCTCACCAGGCTCTTCCCAACAAGAACTTCACCCCAAAAACAACCTCCAACAGCTGTGCAGGAGCTCCTCGTGGCTGTTCACAGGATCCAGCTCTGCTGCTCTGTGTTTAAAGGCAGCAAAGCCTCAGGCAGGAAATGGCTCAGGAACACAACTGGGGGGTCTCTTCATCTTTTTTCTGGCAGCCCCCAGTGGCAGGAGTGTCCAGGAGCTGGAGTTCTCCCGGGAGAGCTGAGTGCACGCAGCAGGATGAGCACAGAGCAGCTGGGAGAAACTGCTTGGAGCTCCTGGGCTCCCTGCAGGAGGAACCCCCCTAGGGCTGCTCTGTGTCACAAACATCTGGGTAGAGGCAGCAGCAAAGTCATGGAAGCAAGGGAGAAAACCAGGAGAAGCTGAGGATGGAGAGTTCTTGATGCTGGGATGGGGAGCCAGGACTGAGCAGTCTCCATGCTGGGGAGACTCTGACCCACAGCAGTTCTTGTCCCCCTGGACAGAAGGAAGAAAACTACAAATAACTGGTTTTGCTGCTTGTTCTGCTCCCACTCCAAGCACCAACTTTCTGTAAGACATTGAGCAATCCTTGCATGGTCCAGGTCCCAAACCCCCCCTGTGCAGGCCTGGCCAGGGCTGGGAATGCACAGCAGACCAAAGCAGCCCCTGCTGCTGAGCCCTGCCCAGCTCCCTCCTTGGCTGCCTCCTCAGCCTGCTGCCCTCAGTGTCTGACTGCCCCAATCAGCATTTTTAATCACTGGAGATCATTTAGATTTAGAGCACTGCTGTGCTCTGCACCTAGAGATGATTTCTCCTCTCCCCCATGCTCCCCCCGCACGTGGACAGGGATGTTTTCACCAGAGCTGCCTCCAGACTCATTAAGAGGAGCAGTATCACTTTAATCAGCCTCTTTAAAATAAGAATTCCGTGTGCAAACTGACAAAGTCATTCCCTAGGTCCTGCCAAGCCCTTTGCCGTAGGCAAGGAGTTGAGACGTCCCTTAGCATCAATTTTGTTTGTTTATTTATAAAGTTCACATGTTTGATCTTTGTTTAGCAACTGTTTTCATCTCCCTGTCCGGTGGTAAGAACACAGCAGTTCTTCTCTTGAGTCAAAGAATCATGAGTTCTCTTCTCCCAGCTCTGGAAAACATCCAGCATCAGCCTGGAGAGCTCATCCCAAATTTATCCAGGCCCAGTGGGGAGAAGGGCTGCTCCCCTCATCCATGCCAGGCTCTGGCTGTCCCCTGAAATTAAAGCTTTTCATTAATTACCTCATGAGTAATTCACCTCCATGACTGTGATTACTTTTAAACGTGTCCATCACGACCCCAGCTCGCTCAGTCACAGTTTTTGGCAGTCCTGGAAAAACACCAACCCAGATTAAAAAACACTTTGGTGCTGCCAGAGCTGCTGCATTTCATTTGAAAGGAAAAGACAGCAAAGAAACCCATCTGGAACTCAGAACATGAGCTCTGAAATCCAGGAATTCTGTAATGGGATCAATTCAACCTCAACTGCTGAAATGGACACTCAGAGGATAAAGTTGATCCAAGCTTGAGATATTTTTTTTTATGTCTTTTTAATCCAATCTCACACATCTCTGAAAATCTGTATTCCATAGAAAATCAAGCTACCATGATCTGTTCTTAACTTTCCACTGAAAAATCTGAAAAAAAAACCAAAAACAAAAAACCTCTCACTTTTCCTAAAGAAATTGTAGAAAGTCATTATTTTTCTTAATTTTAAGGAAGTTCTAAATTTTCAGGGGCACCGCAGCTGGTTATAATGTTAGAAATAACACTAATTCTGCCTTAAATCACATCATCACTGAAAAAACCCTAAACCTGAAGGCCAAAAATGGTGAATTATAATTACTAATAAGTTGTGTTGAGTAGTTCAGCCCATCACCTCTACAGTCCTGGATTACCCACAAAACCTTCAGAAATAAGAGAAAGATCTGCTTGGTAGTGAAAATATAATTTTATTTAACAATAGCTGCCAGCAGTATACTGGTATATCTGTAAAAGATGTTCCAGAAAGTGAAAGACATAAGCAAACTACAACAAATTGTGTCAACTCTTCAAGTATTTCTGCAAACCATGCTCCAATCCTTGATGTCCTGTCTGGGGAGTCTCCATCCCCTCCTCCTGCTCCCACTCCCTCCAGAAATAGAACACAAGAGTTGGTGGCACAAGGGTCTGAGGCAGATGGAGCATTTCTCACTTGGGTTACAGCCTTCTCCTGAAAAAAATAATTCTCTGGATGTGTTCAGCTGGTTCTGAGTGGCAAAGAGCAGAGTTGGCTGCACTTCACCACTTTTTTGTTCTGCACCCAGATAGGCATCGGTGGGTTTGGCTCCAGCAGCTCCCATTTATTCCTGTCTGTGCTCCTTTGATACCAAATGCTAATTTGCTGCTTTAGCATAAAAATTTGATTACATCTCTCTCCTTATCACGGAGCTGCACGCAGCTCTCGATCAGTTTGGACATGCCCAGTGTGGAGAAAAGAGGGATTTTATGGGAAAATGCAAAGCTAAAAGCTGAGACTGCCTGTGTGGGACATGCAAGAAAGAGATGGACAGGGAGGCTGTGGAGGGGATGGAATTATTTCACAAGCCCCACGCACCTCTTGTTCAGCAGGCAGCCTTTCCACAGCAGGGATCTCTTCAAGAAGGAAAGCTTAGTTAAGGGGAAAAAATAACATAAGAATGCACCTAGGATAATCTGTTCTCCCACACAAAAACAGGGTGCAGGTGATGGATTTTCCCTTTGTGTTCAGGAAATACACAAGTCACCTGTTTTAATGCGAATTTAAGCATATTTCAGCTTGAGAATAAAGTAAGTTATTCAGCATGCTAATACATGCAACCAACTTGCAAACTGGAATGCCTACTTGAAAGGGTAACTGCTGTTTTTAAATTGGAGAAGGGGCTAGAAGCAGCATTTTAAATTTAAACAGGGGGTAGATTAATTGCTGTTTGATGAAATTAAAAATGCATTTAAAGATCAGATTGTAAACAAGTTGACAGAAGTCAAGAATTTACATAGTTATGAAAGGGCTTTTTTTAATTAGTGTGGAGCTGGTGATTGGGGCCAGATGAAAGTGCTCTGCCCACACCAGACGCTGCCTTTCCCCGCTGCTCTGCAGGGATCACCTACGGAGCTGGGAGCTGCTCCTCTCCACCAGATTCCTGCTCCCTGCCCCAGCCAGGAGGGGCTGGGCAGCTCCTGCCACAACAAAACTGCAGCAGGAAGCCGGAGAGACAGCCAGGACAGCTCACAGTGCCAAGCTGGTGCTCACTGGAATTCCACCTCCCAGGGAAAGGCTCCGCTGAGCCCAGATAAGGAATCCACTGGTCACAGACAGAGCCTGAGCTCTGTTTACAAGCTCTCAGACACAATTAAGACACTGAGGGAGAAGGAGAATGGTTTGAAGGCTGCCTGAGCAGCAGAGGGAACGGATTATCTCCAGAAGCCAGAGCTGGTGTTTAAGGAGGTGGGGGTTTGCTTGCAGCAGCCCAGGAACTCCTGGCTGTGGGTGGACTCTGCACTCCAGGGATAATTCCCTGGGAAAGGGAGCACAGCCTGACTCCTACAACCCCATCAACACAACTTCCAGGGGCCATCCTAAACTATTTTTGAAAGGAGACCTAAAAACTGAACAAAGATATGCCCACAAGCACATGCCTCCTGCAGCTCTGTGAACTCTACTCATGGCAAAGAGCACCAAACCAAGGAGGGCTGGGTTTGGGGTTTTTTCACCCTATGTGTCATTAAAAATACTGTTATTTAAATTTAAAAAGTAATTCCTTTTTCTAAATGTCACATTATAGCAGAGATTGAAGCCCTACAGAGGATTCTTACTACTGAGGAACTTTGTTCAGGAGGGGAATGTGACATTAGAATACAGTAATTATTTAAGGGCTACAGTTCAGGTTCTCCTAACCAGGTCCCTCCCCAGGATTTCCCCTCTGTGCCTAAACATTCCTGTAACAAACCAGAACAGGGATGAAGTGTATCTAAGAGAGTTGCCTTTGAAAGAGCTGTGACAGGACTGCTAAGTGCCTTTACATTGGAATTCTAGCTCTAGAGGAAGGCAAGGCAAGGCACCACAAGCCAGGTATACAAATATGGGTCTGGTTCTCTACCTCTTCTATGTCCAACTAACTCCATGGGTACATAAAGTAGCAAAAGCAGGATGCTTAGAAAAGTCAGGCTGGTTTTCACAAAGCCAGTGCTTACCAAAAAAAAAAAAAAAAAAAAAAAAAAAAAAAAAAATTAGTGTATAAAAGTGTTTATGTGAGCATTTCCACGTTATTGCAGAATGTTAAATATTCCAAGAACAACCTAGCAGGAATAGCACTTTCCAGCTTCTAAAATCAGTTAAATATAAAAGTATCTTTACAAAAAAATAGGCATATAAGTCTAGAATTCTTTGGAGTTGTTTATGATGGTCTTTTAAAAATAACCTAGCAGTTTATTTCGTGCATCAAAACCATTAATTTTAAACAAGAAAACTATTCCCTGGTTTAGAAACATTTGAAAATTGCTTTTAAAAAAATTGTAGTGCTATTCCTCAGTGTTGCTGTAAAAAGATTTAAGTATAGTAGTGCAATGATTATGAGTATGCAAAACTGCAGTCCAGGTGCACAGAAACAACTGGGATAAATTCAATGGAAAGGACTGGATTCCACCACCATTTCTTTACAAAATTCCCAAATTTTCTTTCAGGAAAAAAAAACCCAACAACTCTACTATCATTTAAGGCAAATGTTCTCTTTAAAGGTCACTTTAGCTTTCTTCAGGGAAGAAAGGGCATTAAAATTTCCCATTTCATGGCTCTCAGTCCATTTTGCATCACTAATCATTGCACTGCTATTCCCCACCCAGAGTTAGGACACTACAGTTTCCATGGATTTGGGCTATGACAGAACAGATTTTTAAGTAAAAATCACCAAAAAGACCTATACAAAACAAAAAGGCTCTTAACTACCAAAAAGAAAGCCACTTGCAATTCTTAAGGTGAACAAGAGGGCAGCTTCCAACTCTGCTGTTTCCTGATGGTAAATCCTGACAAATATTTCTTTGCTGCAACTCAAAATTCAGACAATGGAGGTTATTTAATGTCCTCAAGCTCTTGAAGACACAATAAACATCAGCTCTGAGCTTTGAGCTTCCTGCTCTCAAGCCTGGATTCAAACTTCCCTGATGCTGAGGTCATTCAAATCCAAGGTTCACATCGAGTCCATTCTCAACCATTACCATGACTTCAAATCCAAGAGATTAAAAAAGAAAAAAATACAACAAAACAAACCAACAAAACATGGCCAAGTATTTTGCAAATGGCTCTTTTGGCTACTAAGTTCCCTTCTCTATGTAAATAGGATAGACAAGCAGGTACAGTTCAGTGTGTCACAGGTATGACAGGTGTGTTCAGATCTTCTGGAAAAGCAATAAATCCCAAAATACATAAATATTCCTTGTACCATACAGTGAGACAGGATCCTAAACCAATTCCTGGACAAATCATGGACCAAATGTTTACAGAGAAAAGCAGCAGGGCCAAGACAACCCTTCACACTGAAGAATTCCGGAGTCACCCCAGTGCAACAGGAACACGACTGCATCGATCATATTCAAAGGCTGTGAAGAGGAGGTCAGGAAATGACAAGCCTGTAATTAAAGTCTGCAAACTTTAGGTAATTACTGTACCTGGTCTATCCACCGTGACTTGGAGTAACTGCGAGTTCATGCACAAAACAATTGCTATTGGATATGAAAAGAGCAGTCTGTTAGAAGCATTGTTATGGGATATGCAGGACGTCATCCTTTGCAAGTGCTGATTACTTGGTGAGTCTCTTGGCTACATCACTGTAAGCTATTTCAATCTCCTTGTCTCCAGGACAGGTGTTGGTGAACTCATCCCTGCTGTAAGCATTTGTCAGGTATCTCCAGATCCCCGTCATTTCCTTGGGAATCTCGAAGTTGCGGTATTTTTTGGCCACCACCTGGAATGAGAGAATTACATTATGATTTTACATCCTTAACTTAAAACACTTTTCCAGCCCTTGTCACTCTCTTGTGAAGTTATGCTTCCAACTTGGGACACTTGGAATGACTCCTGAAGTTTCCAGAGGCTATTCCTGAGGGATGCTCCTGGCCTGGCTGGTCCTCAGGGCTGCTCCTGCCTGGCTCCCTTTGGGCTCATCCTCACCCAGGGACTCTTCTGCAGCCAGGCAGAAACTGAGCCTGTGGCTCCATCTGCAGTACAGAACTGACACAGACCACACTGCAGGCAGGGAGAGGAATCAAACCACACTGCTGCAGGCACAGCTGCACTCCTGTGGTTATCCCAGGCTGCCTCTTCCAAGATTTCACATTGGTTTTTTTATACAATCCCTTTATTTCCCACTGTGTCATTTGCTTTGTTCTGGAGCAGTTTCTTCTATGGAAGTGAGCACACTCACTTCAGCCATATTATCTTCACCTTCCTCCTTTTTGTGAGCTCCGCAGCTCCCTGAGACCATGGAGTCAGTGAGAGAGATGGGGTTTGGCTGCTGCCATTCCGACCCTCTGCTGCTCAACCTGCTCACAGCTTCACCCCTGCACTGAACTCCTCTGCTCAGAGCTCTTGTGAGCAACTCAAACCTTGCACAATTTCAGGTGTCAGCAGCACAGCTGAGCTTCCAGACAGCTGAAATTAGCTGTGCTCAGGAATGTCACAAACCACAAATATTTTCCCTGGGAAGCCTGCAGGTTTCACCTTGACAATGTGCAGTTTGGGCAGCAGGTTGCAGTCGGCCAAGGTCATCTCATTGCCGTCCAGGAACTTGCGGGTGGAGACGGTGACGTCCTCCAGGCTGTTCTCATCGATCTCGTCAGGGAGAGGGGAGTTCAGGTACTCATCCAGCTTCTGCAGGGTTTTCAACAGGCCACGTTCTAAGGCTGCACAGGAAGGGATGATCCCAAAACAAATATTAAACTGAGACTGGGGCCAGACCTGAAATACAAACCCCACATCCCTGTGCTGCCCAGAAACACTGAAAGGTTTGTAACCTTTGGTCAGTTTTTGTGGCCACAGCACTGATGGAGCTGCCTCTGTGCTCACCAGAACACTGAAACTGGATCAGAATCTCTTTAAATATCCCACAAATGCAGGTTATTTAAAAGCTGGCTAATACAGGAGTTTGCACTAATTTAAAATACTGTAAGACTGTCCACAAGGGTTTATTTTTGGTTTAAAAAGTGGCTTATGTCAGTTTCTTAAGACTGCGCCTAACTGGCTTAAACTGATTAGAATTAAGCTATGCTGGGGTTTATATACATTTAAACATAATCTGTTTAATGTCACATGCTAACCAAACCCAGAGCACCCAGGCTGATGCTGGAATAGAGCAGGGTGTGGGATGTAACAGCAGCTTCATGGAATGCAGCAGCAGAGGGCAGCACACCCCATAAAATCCCCCTTTACTTCCCAACTCTTTACAAATATTTTGCATCTCTCCCTTTGAAGTGCAGCAGGAAGGAATTCTGATTCCCTGAGTTTGGTTTTCCCTCCATGAACTTTGAAGACAAAATTGATTTGTACTGAACTACTTAAAGGCCCAGCTGTGAGTTCTTTACCACTTTTTGATCCCTCATGTGAAATCTCCTGTTTTCCCTCCACACAGAAAGGTTTTAATCCTTTCATGGAAGTGACACAACTAAGCTTAGCTCAGAACTCTGAATGGGAGCCCTCAGTCCTAGAGAGGTGAAATAAGAGCAGAAAATGCACAGAAATTTAACCACTGGGACATGACACAAACTCTGCCTGAAATTTGCTTCTGGGTGTTGAAATATTTATCCTTCATTCAAAAGTTTTGGGTGACTGTTGCACAGAGATGATCCAATGCCAGGGATATTCACAAACCATGCACTGAAATTCTAATTGAAGTTCTCTTTCCAATGTTGAAATCTTTGGCATTACATTTAAAGAAGATTTTAATTTGTGAGACTCTCAAGTGTCTCATGCAGCTAAATCTGTCAGGGAGGCCCTTCCCACAAAGCTGCTCTGAAAAACACAAGCCAGGGAAAGCAGGAGTGCACTGTCCCCCCAGTGTCCCACCTTCATTAGCTTCTGGTCTTGAGTTCTTGATAAATGCAGAAAATTTGGCAAATATATCCATTCCAGCAGTGTTGGATTCTGGATGCTTTGGTGAGAGTTTCAGGTACCTGCAAAGCAGCAAGGAACAGATCTACAGCCCATTTAGCAGAATGGTGCTCATTATCTATTAACTAGCACAAAATGGTACTTTGGTACTAATTTATGCTTTTCCAGACTTGCTTCTGAAGTGCAGTACCACATATAAAATTTTTAAACCCTCTCCAGAGGTTTGGTACAAGCAGAGTGTCTGAGGCAGCCCAGGGGCACCAGAATTAATCCAGTGCTGCCAAGGGTGCACATCACACATCTGTAAGCAAAATACAGAGTTTTCCATCTCAGTTAACACCAGAGAATTATGGACTCCACATCTTTTAACAAAAATCTGAGGTTTTGCCATGCTAAAAAGACAAACAGTTCAGTCTGTTAAAGGCAGTGTCTGGTTCTGCCTGGAGCTGAAGAGTAGAAAGCCAAGAGTCTGGAGGAAGTGTGAACTCATTTAAAGACATTCTCACTATAGTTTAGGACTAAGTTTGTACAGCAGACTCGTCTTCATTTGCATTATTTGGACACAAATGTGTCTGTCACTAAAAGGGAGAGTTTGAAAGTGCAGAAAGGATGACTGGGGTATATAAAGGATAATTTTAAAATAATCTTGAAGAGAAATCAGTTTGATATAAAGATGAGGGAGCTGAGGGGGGAAAGGTATGACAAGCAAGAACTTCCATGTCTTCAGTTTATTGATGCTGCAGAACATCTCAATTAGGGCAGAAATGTCTGTGAGAACTGTGCCTATCTGAGGTGACAAATCATCAGTTTAACACTTACTTGGGTGGGGCCAGAACATCTTCCAGGAACTCTTCAATCTTGTTCACATCTGTTCTCACTTCCCCGTTGTATGTGATGAAGGGTGGGTGAGTGCCTGGAGCCAGATTCTGAAGGTCTGCTGGTTTCCTGGGGTGAGATGCAAACCCATAAAGAGTAAACAAGGGGCAAAATTGCATTGCTGCAACCACAAAAGCACTGCTGAGGTTTTCACACCCTCAGTTTTAAATAGACACCGCCAGTTTTCTTTCTAAAAAGTGAGTTTACAACTAAACAATTTGAATACACCTGCTAACAATTAATTTGAAACAGTTAAAAACAATTTTCTCCTACCCCTGGCTGTGTCTATTCTCAAATCAATACAATGTTGAATTAGAAGAGGGATATCTATACACACACCACACACTCTCCCTCTTTCCCCAGCCCTACAGAACAGTTTATAAATAGCATAATCTGTGCTAATCCTCCCCCCCTCACACAGAGCTGCTCTGGAAAGAAGCAACTCTGATACAGCCCAGTGTATAAACCATTTATTATGCGCCCAGGGAGTTTGGTTCCAGGCAGGCTGACAGATGCTTGAATGTTTAAAATGTTAAAATTAATGTTAAAAATATTTAAAATTAAGCTTCAGTTTCCCTCGGTGGGAAAGAAGAAAAAAAAAAAAAGGTATTTACAAACAAGAGCAGCACACCTGAGAGAGGAATCCCCACATTAGGATTAGATGTGAGAGAAACAGCAAAAAGCTGAAATACTCAGCCATTTCTAACTCTATTTCTAACTAACATTTCCCTCAGGCTGGAAATGAAAAAAACCGCCTCCTGCTGGCCCAGCTGAAAACTCTGCCAAGGTAAAGCTGCCCCTTGGTTCCTGTGTGAACAAAGCCAGACTGGACCATAAACCCAGAGCTGGGGCTGAGCCTTGTCCAGCGTGGCCACGTTCCTGAGGCAGCTGCAGGAATGCAGGAACTGGATTTACTGGAAATGAGCTGCAGTTCCAGAAATCCTCCTGACAGCACCAGACAGGGAAACTCAACATCCACAAATCCAGTCCTGCAGGGCAGTATGAGAAAGCAGCATGTTCAGAGAGAGGAGCTGGACTCTAAACTGAGCCCAGCTTACAAGTCTAGCTTGTTTTCCATTTATTACAAAATTAAGAACCCCTGCCAGAATTTCATGTCCTGCCCACTGCTGCCCCTTTTATAGAGCCAAAGTGTGCTTACTTGTAAGACTGAATGAGAAAAGTGATTTTCATACTTTAGAATATTCCACACCCTGCTTTAATCCAGGGGATGGAAACCTTATGAATACACGAATTTAACTCTTTTTCAATTTTTAAGCTTCCGAGAAGTAATTTCTCACTAAGAGTTGCCACTACTCTCTCACTTTTAGGATTTAAAGTCTGTCATCGGGTAATGCTTTAAGTAGCTTAACACTTCATTTAAATACAGCTTTGTAACTCCCAACAATTACAGGAAGTCATCGTGGCTCCCTTCCAGTTCCCCATGTTGGCCAGATAAAATTCCTCAAAAGGAATGTTATTTTAAAAACAAACAAAAGGGCAAGACCACCGGATCTGCAGGAATACTATCAAAGGCAAGATTTAGTTCAAAACCAGATCATTCCAAAGAACTAACCAAAAAAGTTCTCCAAAGAACCAGGGAGTATCTCAGAGCACTTTATTCCTCCAGTCAGACCACCTGGATCTTTCAAGAGAAAGAGAAATTAAGATCCCACAGCCCAGGCCCAAACATAATTTAGGGCTTGACTTCCAGTTTGCTGCTCCTGCCAGGAGATTCTAAACAAGTTCTGCTTTAGCACAAGCACACAGGAACAGCCTTAAAAGGCTCAGAGTACAAATTCCCTTAACAGTCAAACAAGGAGGTAATTAATGTAACAGTGACGTTTTGCTTCAGAGATAAAGCTGGAGAGCTTAAAAAACAAACCAAACCCAAACAAAAAAACCCTTCTGTAACCACTCCAAATAACTCCAAGATGGTTTGTGCCTACCCCAAAGTTTACCAGGGGTTTGGGAGGCAGGACCACATTAATTATCTGGCCATCACCACCTCCAGAGTTAAGGTGTAAACATCTCATGGCTGTGCCACAAACCAGAATAGTAATTAGCATGCAAATTATTTCTTGTAGAGCAGACAAAATCCAGCCCCCAAATGTAATACATGTATAAATTACACAAATACTGCACTGAGGATCCGAAGAGTAACATGGGGAAAAGTCAGCACTGAAACCCCAGTGGCTCAGCAGTATTTCACACTGCTGAAGTTGGACTCACCTCTGGGTGGTCTTTAATATTTAATTTTAATATTTCATATCATGATTTAACCTTTGCCTGTCAAAAGAACTGCAAAAACTCCAAATGAAGATGCTTCAAAGAGGATTTCAGCCCTCAGCTGAAGGCAAGCTGGCCCTGAGTGCTGTTCCAAGCCCAACAAATGGTTTGTGCACTGCAGCTCTGCTCTGGCCTCCAGAACAAGCCAGAGCTCTGAGCACTGAAATGCTGCTGCCCAGAAGGGAAGAATGAAGCCTCTGTGTGCCCAAAGAGAGGGAAGAAATGCCTGATTCCTTGCAGAGGGTGGGACTGCCCTCCTCCTTTGCCTATGTGCATATTTTGTGCGTTGAGAGCAGAGTTTAGGGCTGCAGAATGTGCCTTTGTTATGAGGCAGTCATGGAGGGGAAAACACATGGCACAGCCAGGCAAGGCAGGCTCAGATTTTCCTGTGTCTCAAGTCCCTCACTTGTGAACTTTTGTACCCACCCATGGCCTTTTCAGGCTCACAAACAGACAGAGCTGGCCTTGCTGTTGTGCAGCACTGATGTTATGAGGCAGAGGCAAGCAAAGCCTTCTTTTCTGGTTTTGGCCAACAAAAGAAATTCAGTTGTTTGAAACAATTCCTGCTCTGCTCTCGGAGTTTGTGTCTAACAGGAACAAAGAGCAGAGGAGATAATTGGCTTGAACAATGTGCTCATAAAAGCAGTTTCTTGTGGCAATATTAAGGCACCACCTAACATCTATTATCATTCTGGTAGTGATAACAAGGGAAAACAGTTCCATCTGATACCAAACATTTCCTTTAAGCACTCAGCTGGATGTGATGTTCTGCAAGCTGCACTGCTCTGCCAATGGGTATTGACCAATCCACAGTGTTAAAGTTGTATTTATGGACATTTAAATAAAGTCTAAAAGGAATTAAGTTTGTATCAATATCTATTCCAAGCTGAATTAGCTTCAGTGGTCCTTTTTTTCTTTTCTCAGAGAACCCCTTCAGTGCACAACACAAAGGTGGTTTATTTGACCTATTCCCCTGCAGATCTTTAATTTTGCACTTATTTTGTGTTTTCCTCTCCTCAACAGGAAAAAAAAAATCTGAAAGAAAGCTTTCCTTGTTTAAAGTTGACCTTCCTTACACATCTGCAACCAATTTATATGCTAAAAGTTAGTCTTACATCCCATTCCCCCATCCAGTTAACTCCAAGTTGCCAAGGGGACACAAAATAAAGCCAGTTCATCAGGAATATTTGGCATTTTAATGATATCTTAACTGGTTCAGCAGTAAAAAGCCTTCCAATCCTAAAATATCCCTGTCCACCTCCTCCTCCTCCTGCCCACCCCAGTAACTGCAAGAGGTTAAACAACCCCATCATTAAAGGAAAAGGAAATCCCAAACTACCAAGAGCCCACAAGCACAAGTTCTGCTCCTGAGTTTGCACAAACCACAGGCAGGGCTCGGTGGAAGATGTGACACATTTGGTTTATGGGGCTGGCAGCACCAATATTTGCAGGGAAATCCCACAGTGGCCAGAAAAGCTCTTTGAGCAGCTCCAAATGCACCCAGAGCTGACAAAAGCTGCTTTCTGCCCCTTACCACACATGGAAGTCTTTAACACTCCTTGCCAGCACTGAAGCAGCAACTCCAGTGGTTTATAAAACCCAAACAAGTCATCTCCCTCAAAAAAAAAAAAATCACAAGAGGTGAAGCCCAGCAGGGTGATTTCTCCCTTCTATGTTGGATTCAGTGCAGAACACTGTGTTTCTGTTGGCTTTATTCCTGAAATTCAGGTTTAGAGGCACTGGCAGCCTCCCCTCTCTGCAGAGCTGTGACCAACAGAGTTTTCCATCAGTGCTGGGAAAACATGACTTCACACCCAAAGCAAACACAAGGCCCCTGCTGAATTTAGCACTTTCATAAAAAAGAATGCCCAGCCCGAGGAAATTCAGACTCCTGGATTCACTTCTCACTGCTTTTAACAACCAAGGTACTCATTTCATAGAGGAGAAGTTGCAATTTAGGTGACAGCTTCAGGACTTATTTGGCTGACACTGAACAAAGGCAGAAAATTCTACATTTTATTCCTACCCATTTCACTTGGATTTACCTCATGGGCAGGTATTTTTATTATTATTGCACAAAAAGCAAAATGATCTTAAAAATGTTAAGAAAAGGAGGAGGCTGCATGTTGATTGTGACAATTATTCATCACTGGAGATGTGACCAGAGGGTGGTTGACTAAAAATATCCATCCCCACTTAGGGGATCTTGATGTGAAATCAGTAAAGGAAGAGTCAATATTCAATTATAAAAGACTTTGTGTGAGTTTTACAGAAGAGCATCACTGAACAAATCCAGGAGAACTTCCCAGACCCATCATTTTTGGTTAAACCATCAATGAATGCACCATTTACATCCAGGTTGCCTCAGTCACTTATTAGGACAGACTTTAATTTCAGAAAACCAGCCTGTGAGCCATAAAAGCTTTGTTCCACCAAGGGTGCTGAACTCCTGCTGGCCCAATAAATCAAGTATTTCTTACCTTTTCAGGTCCACTGTTGTGACACTGAACACGACTCCCTTCAGCCACAGGATCATGAAGAGTCTCTGGGAGAAGGGACAGTTTCCTATGCTCTCACCATCACTGCCAGCCTGCAGGACAGAGCAGAGCATTAATGTGGGCAGGGCTGTGCCACCTCACAAACACTGCAACATCTTTACTGAAACACAAACTCAGTACAACTGAAATTGCCACATTTGTCAAGTTTTCACTTGTCATGTCCTCCAGCTGCTCAAATGATGCAGAGAGCAACATTTCAGTTCTCTTTGACACTGACAATGCTGCAGCTGCCCTTGGCAGCTGAACATCCTCCTGTGAGCAGCCACACCTTCTGATGGCACTTCTCCAATGTCAATGCTGTTCTTTGCTCTTTATTATTCTTTTTTCTTTCTTCTCCAAGCCATGGCTAATTAATTGGAGTCATCTTGCAGTTCAGTGCTTCTATCTCTCCCTGTGCAGTGCTCCAGGGAGCCAACTGCAGCCAGGAACTGAGAATTGATTGTACTGCAGGTGTTGTGAGGAAAGACATAACTGTGAGTACATAGAGACTTCACTGACAATTAAATAATATCCCAAAGCCACTTTTTATAGGCAATTTATCAATCAGTCTTTGTCCTAGCACAACAAAGGCCCATTAGAAAGCAGCAGTGAGCTCCCCAGTGATAGCACACATCTCATCATCGCTCTGACAATGAAGGATGCATTGCTGAGTTGGAAAACTTTGGTTTCTACTGGGCTAGAATGAGGCACTGGAAACCTTTGTTATAAAATTCAATTCTCTGAGAACTGGCTCAGTGCTTAAAGCAGCCAAATATGTCAGATTATCCTGACATGTACTTTATAGTAGATGAGTTTCAATTGATTTTGCTTATTATTATTATTAGAGTCCTTCCAAGAATGATTTTCATCAGTGCAATTCTCAAAGCCAAATCTCAAATTCTTTCATCATCACAATGAGGAGAATTCAGAAAGACTTTGCAAGTTAAGAGGAATAACAGGATTTTCAAAGGCCCAGGAAAATAGAAAGTTTTTCAGTGAAACTATCTTAAATTCAGAAAGCTGTTTTGGTTTTTATAAAATCATGGGGCTTTTGCAGATAAAGCTGAGTCTCTAACAGCTGTTGAGGATTTATAAATTAATTAATGTTCCTACAGCTTATGGACTAATTTCTGCAAGTATCCCTCCTATCAGAGCTTCCAAAGACCTGCTGTAGATACAGAGTCAGTTTCCTTCAAACCTTTATTAGTGTCATTAATGAAGACTTGAAAGAGAAAGGAAATTGTTATTCTGCCATAAATTACAAATTGCCTGCTTTATCTTTGGATAGTAGAGCCAAACTTGCAGGATATTACTGCTCACGGATTGCCTTAAACTCTGCCATGTGTGTGCTCAGGAGACTGAGCTCTGGAAGCATCCAGAAAAAGGATAAACAGATAAAGGATAAACTCTGTACCTGTGTGAGGAGCTCAGCTCCTGCCCCATCCCCACACTCCCACCAGCACTGACTCCACTCTGCACTCTCCATCCAGCAGCAGGGCTTTAAATGTTAATATTTAACCCATTTCTGTCCCTGCAGACAGCAGGCTGGATTCCAGAAATTCCCAACAGTTACATCCCCGTGTTTACACTGGAACTGACATTTCTCACAGGTAAATTACAGATTTCTACTCATCTGCTTTTTCTGCTGCCACGTGTCAGATCTGATCTACCTTTGGAAAAAAGGGATTGAAAAACACAACACTGCATCCCATCTAAGGAAGCATGAAATAATTCTTTGACTCAGAACTGATCTGATTCTTCAAACTTCAAGCAAAGCCTGAGTTACACTGCAGTAACAGCACAGGCTGAAATCCCCATCCCATTAAATTTGGCCTACTGGAATCCAAACCAAAGCTACTTTAAAATCATAGAACTGCACAAAAAGTTGCTTAAAATTTCAGGCCTAGCAGTGACCTGTGGCTTTTATCAATGTCCATCCTCCTAAGCCAAAATCAAAGTGACCAAAAAAGGTCAAATGCTTTTACTCATCCCGAACCTTTCCTTCTCTCCCAACACAAGTACAACATTCAAAGTGAACAACCAACTAACAGTATCTGCTTTAGTTTAAGACAGGCTTTTTGGACTATTTGAGTCAGAAGAGGGGATTAGAGCCCAACAACACTCAGTGCTATGAACAAACCCTGATGTACTCTCAAAGCCCAAACGGAGCCCAGACTTTTCTGTCTGCAAACGTTTGTCCCACTTCTGCTCCAAAAAGTCCCAAGTTATTCTGAGCACATACTGGAAAAGGAATGCACTCAGAACGCCAAGAAAACTCTGGCTCCAGTGCTCTGGAGCCAAGGAATTCTGCTCTGTAACTGTTTGCCTGAGAGGCCCATTCTGTGTCTCTGTGTTTGATGCACAGCTCTGGATTCTCTCTCAATCCATGGATTCTCTTCCCAGGGTCACCACTTTAGTGGATGCTCCTGCAAGAGTCACTCCTGGCTCTGATTTTCTCTGCTAGAACAGAGTTGTGCTGGCAGTAAACTCTCAACTTTACATATCATGAGAATATTCTGAAATCTGGCACGATTTGTCGTGCAGGGGGTTAATCACAGAATAATTGTTGCCTGTCTTTGAATTCAGGCCATAAAATTCCAGGATCTCTTCAGTGTCTAATCCTCATCACCTTCAGAGTAAAGCAAATATTAAATGTTGACTTCTTTGCACTAACCTCAGCATAGGTTGTTATTTAACAAGGTTATAGTCACTGAGAAGCTTTGGGGTTTTATTTCAAATTCTTTTTAAAACCAGTCTGAAACTCTTTGTTACCAGTAATATTGGTGATATTATTAATGCCAAACTGCCTGCGAAAAGGGCTGATTTCCAATTCTACCATCACCCACTGAAGGATATGTATTCCAAAACCTCACCATGTATCTAATTTCACTGAATTTCAGGTTTGTAATTGTAGGGATTAGGACCAGACAGAGGAAACAAAAGTGCCACACCTCTCACACAGCGAGGAAACATGGAATTTTTCACTTGTGTGTTACCCTCTATGAACTGAATTGAATTCAAAAAACTTCTGAGAAGGTGACAAAAAGGACCTTGTTAATTGTAAGACGTGGCACAGGCAGAGCACACACCCACCAGAGCTCTGCTCTACAGTGCTCTATGAAAACAAATAAAGCTATTTTTAAAGAAGCATTCAATAAGAAAGGAAGTTCAAACAAGAATGGCAGAGTTACAGGGCAGTCACACAGATCAGCTGCTCATTGAGAGCTCAGCCTGGTTTGTGAAGCCACAGTGGAACTCCTGGAACTCCCAGTGCCCAGCAGTTCAGCCCATGGAGGAGTTCAGCCCTTTGGACAGGGAAAAACCCCCAGAAATTGACTTATCCCAGTGTCTGTCTGCAAGTCTGAGCTTAGCTTAGAAGCCACCTCCTCCCTTTCTCTTCCCCTGAGCAGTGACTTCATTCAAACGAGACTGTTTTTGCAAAAAAACAAAACCCCAGAGACTACAAGTAATCAAACATCTGTTTCAGTGGCTGAACAAGCTAAGGGAAGGGGAAAAAAATCCATTAAATTGTGAAATGTTTGTCTTTACAGCTGCATAAAAATTAACCTGAGACCTGACACGAGAAGCTGCGTGGATTTACCTTAGCAAGGGAGTGCTGAAGTTTATTGCAAGACTAACAAAAAGCCAGACAAGCAAAGAAACATTAAAAGGGCACAAAACCTTTCTTACACAGCACAGATCTGCAAATTCTACAAAACCTTGGTCCCAAAGATTTCTGCAAAATTGTATTAATCAAATATTAACCAGTTAAAAGGAGTCCACTACAAGTTCCCCAAACTGGATCAAATAACTGTGGAAAAACAATAAAGTCAAAGTGCATCGTAATACAGCTCAGCCTCTGCGTGCAAAAATAAAACAAAAGGGCAGAACACCAGAAGACCATTTCTTAATTTACCCAAAGCTCTCAAGGGAATTTCTCCCAGATCTGGCATACCAGAAGTGGTAGAAGAAGTTTGGATGAAGAGGGATAAAGACATTTTAGAAGCATCTCACAGAAGACTTTTCACCAAAGACAACAACTGGAGCCATCTGACTGCAGCACCAAGGAAATCCCCACTCCCCCGGGGGGAAATCTGCACTCTGCCAAGTCTAGAAGAATAATGTTCCAGCCAATAAACAGATTGGGGGAAAATGAAAGTAAATGAGAGAATGTTCAAATTCTAACTCAGTAATTCTGAAATATGTCTTGAGTTCTAACAATGAAAATCAAACCTGCTGAGAAAACTGCATGAGCAACCCAGCATGATGCAAAGCCATTGCCTCAAACCAGCAGATAACGATCAATTTTGCATGTTTAATGAGCAGTAAGCTCATTCCAAAACTGAGTAATTAATAATAATCCTTTAAGGATTACTGTTTGGAGAGGAAATGGTTTAAGGTGAACTAACAAAGCGATTCAAGTTAAAAACCTGCAGCAATTCCAAGGTCTGAGATAAAGGAACAGAGGATACACAAAGGAATGGTTTGATGTCCCACGCATGAAAAGGCTCTGGCTGCATCAGCCCAAATCCTTGGACCTTTACCTTGCCCAGCTGAACAGACAGAATTCCATGGTGCTGACTGAGGGTGTTTTCAGATAAGGTGTAAAGATTTCCACCCATGGAAGGAGTGACAGTAATGGATGTGACAAACACTCCCCACAGTGCCATTATCCCAAGTGTTCCATGCGCTCAGGCAGTGGATGGATGAGCTCAGGGATGCTCTGTGCACTCTGCAAACCAAAACAGACCTTAAAGGCCCCCAGTGGCTCAAGTATTGATGAATATTGATGTTTTCCTCTGATTCAAAGAGCAAAACAAGTGGCAAGGTAGTGAGGTGCAGGGCTGGAAAAGCTTATCTGCAACAGTGTTCCACTCCCTGTCACCTTCCCAGACCTGCAGTTTGAGAAGGGAGGTGGTTTGTGTTTTTAGGGGAGGAACAGGTCAGGGAGCAAGGCAGAGTCAGGCCCTGACTAAATCCAGTTCAACCAGATCTAATCTAAGTGACAGGGACACTTCCTGCTGTCACCTCTGCCTGTCCAGGATGGGGCACAGCTGGGGCCACCACCCCCAGGGCGAAGCTTTTCCCTGTGCCACCAGGCAGAGCACAGATGAGCAGAACATTTCAGCACCAAAACGGGGCTGACAGCCCAAAGGACTTCCCTGCCACGGTGAACAAAATCAAGAAAGGTGGGAATTTGGGAGAAAAAACCAATAGTGCATCCTGCAGAGGGTTCAGGAGATCAGAAATACCTTTTGAAAGTGAATTTTTAATTTGGTAATGCTGTGTGAAGGTAAACTCTCCAGTCACAACCACCACACCCTGCCCAAATTTAGCTTTACTGAACAACTTAGGCCATCACTGCTACTTTAAACAGCCATTCCTTTGAGAAAAACACAGGAAACCGGAAAACAAAAAGCATCAGGTCAGTGCTCACACCTGGAATTCTCTAAGAGAATTAGCCGAAGATAATTAGTGTATATATGATATATGCTGACTGACATCAACACACCCAGGGCAAAACCAACCTGAGTTACCACTGCCTCTCATGACCCCTATCACCATTTGTAACCAACCCAAGTTCCACTTCAGCTGAAATTCCTTTAAATTCAAAAAATACTTCAAAATAATTAACTCAAGTCCCTGAGTTGACTTGAGATCTGGCTCTTTCAGCAGGGAAAGGAATGTTTGTCAGCCCATCCGAGCAGCCTCTTAAGCCATTACCTTTCTGATAAGTCCCCACTGTGTCACACACTGGGCTGGAACAGCCACTGACCAGTTTAGGATGATGCTGTTTTTAGCCTTGTGATGCTGCTCCCAAGAAAATAATTAGCAGACTGGTCCTGCACAGTTTCCTGCAACTCCTGCTCATTGCTGCCCAATCCTCACTGAAAAGCTTTTGGAAAATGCTGTGGGATCCTCATGATTTATCGAAGTAAATTCACAGTTCAGCAGAATTTAATTAAGTGCTTCTAGTCCTTTGGAGAACAGGAATTATTCCATGCTCATTCTCGGGGAGAATCAGATGGAGAGTCCCAAACCTGCTTTAAATACAAATCACCATTTTGTTCAGTGAAGAAATTATCCTAATGACAGGAACACAAACCCCTGGCTTTACCGTGGACAGACTCAGGACACTTCCTGCCCTGGCACAGGAAAATCCAATTATTCCCTAATGGCACAAGCCTGGCATCTCTGCTGTGGCAATACCTTGAACAGAGAGCTCGTGGTGAACAAACCCCAGACTATCAGCAGGGCCACACTGCCTAAAATGTGCTGGGTAACATCTTGACACAATATTCTGGTAGTAAAATGTGAGCAGACAATTAACTCTGCAGCACTGAGGGTTTCTTTTACACTGCCTGAGAGTTGCCTTTGGGTCTCTAGCACATAAACCCAGAGCAGGAATTGTTCATGACAGTGATTTTCTCTCCCTGGACTTATTAAATTTGTTGAAGTACAGTGTGTGCCTTGGCTACAGCCCAAGAGACCCATTTCCAAACCTCCCCCACCAAAATGAAGCACCAAAGTGAGAGGAAAGAACTGGAAATTCTGTCATTGGGGCTCACAAGAACTGAGTCAAATCTGGATCTGTGGCATTTCAGAGCTCTTCAAATAAACCTCTGCCTGTGCATCACTTCCGTGAGACAGGAAAAGGCAGAGCTGTGTTTGTGGTATTTTATAACCGCATTTAGAAAGAGATGAGCCAGGGGCTGGGCAGATGAGCAGAGAGAACAACCAAGAGCTGCTCCAGCTTCACCCTGGGCTGCTCCTCCTCCTCCAGGTCATTCCAGCCTGGCTGACTTGGACTGAGCCCTCCCAGGGGCAGCAAACCCCAGAGCAGTTCCATGTCAAAATCCCAGCCCAAAAGGCACCAGCTGGGAGCTTCAAAGGCTGGTGAGACACAGGATGTGCAGCTAAAACCACAGGTGCCTCCAGCCTGGGCTGTGAGCAGCAGGGCCCACAGGAGGTGCCAGTGAAGACACAAACTGCCCAAATTCTCAGCAGCCTCACAAAAACCAGCACAGTCCTGAACCTCTTCCCCTGCTGGCAGCACATTCAGAAGCTCTGGGGAGGCAAAACTGACACCAAAAGTGGGGCTGGAGTTTTTATTTCAGAATGAAGGGTTTGGGGAAGGCTTGGCCTCCCCAACACAAGCAATGCACAACTAAAAGGCACATCCCTGACTGAATTCCCCCTTCCCTGGGAGGTGGGATCTGAGTTTCTCCTCTGGGACATGTGTCCTTATCTCCCTGAGCTCCGTGTCTCACCAGGGCACCTAATGCAGCACCCTGAAAGACCACAGAAAGCTCCTTAGGCTTGCTTTGATTTTATTATTAGATAAAACCACGTAAAAAAAAAACATTTCCTCTATTTCAGAAAAGCAGCTCTCCTAAGGAGAGAGCAGCAAAGTCCAGCCAAAATAATAAAGTTCCAAGAGAGCCAAAAAACTCTGAGGCTGGTCCAGTAGCACTGACTGCTCCCATTAGCTCTTCTCAGGAAAATATACAGATATGACTTCACTCCTGGATTACACTCCTATATTTAGTTTATACCTAATATGGAGATTCAGTGGTGTGCAGAACTCAGTCATTTCCTTTCCTCGGGTTAGTTCCTTGCCCTTTGTCTGGCCAACAATACAAGGAATAAGTCTGGACTCTCAGAGAATTCCCACACAAAGATGTTTGTAATTAACAGCAGTTTAGCTTATGTTTTTCACTTCAGCAGAAACAAACACCCTAAAAATCCAGATTGTGCCACAAATGAATTTGACCTGAATTAAAAACCCCAAACTACTGAAAGCAAACCTAAAAGAATTAACTGTTATATTTTCCTTTTTTTTTAGAGGAAAATATTCTAAATAAAGGATTTAAAGCTCCTGAAGTCAAACCTCTGTTGAAACTCCTGTGAAGACAACATAAGAATTTTGGGTTTGGGTGTTTTGACTGTTAAAATATGCACAAATTCTTGATGCCACAAGAGAGTACCTAGCATCTGTTTTAAGACTAAAACTATATTATTCCACACTAAAGAATATGCAGGAGAAAAAAAACCCCAAACCTGATTAGGACAATAAGCTGTTTGTTATGGGTTATTTACCAAGAACTTTGAAGATAAAAATCAAATTAGATGGATAACAAATACAGATGTAACGTATTTTTCCACGAACCATCAATTTGCAACCAACCACCACCTTAATTAAATTCCATTGTCTTAGACAAACTAAGTGCCTCCCCTGGCAGACAAAAACCACCTTGTTTTCTCCCACACTGTCCAGTTCAGGCTTTACAGAACTGCACTGCTCAGTTCACTGGGAAAAGAGAACATCTACCAAAACAAGGCAACAAATCCAATTACTGCCAAGTACAGTTAGCCACTCTTAAAACTCGTTCTTGTGGATTTTTAAGTGCTATGTCCAGCCCAGCCAGAAGCTGGGATTGATGCAGGCATTGTAACAAAAGCTTGCAGGCCTTGTGTTTGTCACATCACAAGAAATGTTTCACTTAAACACAATCTGAGCACACACTGGTGAGAAAATAACAGTCCAGGGAGCTTTTTTTTTTTTGTCCCTTTGAGCTAATGAACAGTTTAAAAAAATCAAACTTTAGAGTCCAACAGTCGCTTCCCAGGGTACACAGCTTACTGTTTAGCTTGGAGTTCAAGGAATTCCCCAATTAGATTCTTCCAAACACGGATTTCTGGAAGGGACAACTTAGCCTTCAAAAATCCACGACCAGAGAACCAACAGTTTCTCTGCTCTCCCCATTCCAGGATAGACAGGCTTGCTCCTCAAATAAAGAACTCTTTCCATGCCCAAGATGAGGTCAGGACAGCCATGGAAGGAGCAGACAGTGCCGTGAGTCACTCCAGGCTGGGAGGGAGATGACGATTACCAACTTCTCAGCGTGCTAATCCTGTCCCAGTGCTGCCCACTGCCAGATTAGCAGGGCCTCCCACCCACTCCCTAAGTTGATGTAAGGATTTCTGGTATCTCCTTACTTCTCAATAATCAAGTATCTTTATGTCCACACAAGAGGATCTCCCTCTCTTTACACATTTTCACAGGAATGCTGGTGTTCACCGTGCCCTGCCCTGCCTGGTGAACTCATCCCTGCACACTCAGCCTGTCACAGGCTGACACACACAACATCAGGACAAGGCCTGGATCCTCAGTGTTCCTTTACCCTTGACTTCTGACATCCTCCAGGCCCTAAAGTTTGCCCCTCAACATGTGCTCTGACATACAGGCTTTTCCTTCCACTCCAAGCTGAGAAATCCCAGCTGGGAAAACTGAGGACAGAGCTGTCTTTTGTAGCAGGATGAGTGTTGCAGGAATGTGTCCATGGCATGTGGCCCACGGAGGGAGTGACTCACAGGCACCACTGCCCGTGGCCACACAGCCCAACCCTCAGCCCTGAAGGGCCACCAGCTGAAATTTGGGAATTCACACAGCTCTTAGATCCCTCTGAGGGGAAAGGAGAGAAAGTGCCTGAGTGTTAAGACACATTTCAGCTGTGAAATCAAACACAAGCTCTCCTGACAATCAGAGCTGTCTGGATGTTAATTATTGGGAAGGAGAGAAGGGATGCCAGGGAATACAACCATTACTCAGACGCAATTCCTGACTAAAGGAAAGCTAACTCAACTGTGTAATCCCTCTGGAAATTATTGCCAGGAGGTTTTAGGCTTACTTACCAATGATTTGCAAAAAAAAAAAAAAAAACCAAAAAACTTTGTAACATTTACACTTGAGACTATCTCTGTACTTTTAAACAGCTCTGTACCAAGAGCACAGTTCCTGTACCACCAACCAGACTCAAATGAAAAAGCTGAGGATGTTTCTGCCTGTGAGGACTTTCCCAGGCAGAATTTAAAGGAATTACAGTTTGCTGGCCAGAGAAGGAAAAGCCTGATTTATACCCACTGAGCACAGGATATAACTAAATGGTTACACCTCAGTTTACAAAGGGCTCCTTTACAACACTCCCAAGAAATAACCCTCACATGACATTTTGCTGTCTGCACCAAACACATATCAGAGACAGGCTGAGGAGGTTCTCAGCTGCTGAGGTTACATCAAACCCTCCAAGGATGATCTGGTGCATAAGGAGGAGACTTATCTAATAAGATTATCAAGCAATAACCCTGCCAAGACTGTCTCTGAGAAGCAGCACTGCATGTCTCCAGTCCTGTTATTTCCTTCTACTGATGTGCCTTTAAGTTGTACAGCTACTCTGTGGGTGAAAAAAAAAAAAAAAAAAAAAAAAAAAAAAAAAAAAAAACACCACCAAAACTGATGACAGAGAAGCTCAGGGATGGCTTGTTCTAAACCAATGTACAAAGCTACAGGACTCCAGGGTGGCACAGCAGAGCTTACATAAGGGAATGAGCACAGGGTGAGACAAAGGCAGACCTGAATCCACACAAATCCATCCCATGGAGCTGCTGCTGGAGATGCCCACATCCCCTTCCTGCCTGGGCCCAGCACTGCACTGAACAAAACAGACCCCGAGGCCGGAAGACAAACAGTTCACCTGCCAAATCTCTGTTTGGTTCAGACACACAAAAACAGAGACAAGCTTCTGCTACAATCACTGGGAGTGTTTCAGAGTGGGGTATTTATTAAAGGTGAAATCACAGCTTTTTCTTTTGTACTGACAGGCAATTCAAGGGTAAACAGATAGCAGACTCTATCTGATTTTCAACACAGGTGCCCCATTTCGCAACGACATCTTATTTGAGAGCTGCCAGAAATCCAAGGTCTGATTAATTAGCAAGTACACACACGTTATCCAGTGGAGAGGGGAACCTTTCCTCACTGGTTCCCTGCATCTGCTCCAACCGATGCCATGCCAGCAGAGATACACAACTCTGAATTTCTTGTTTGTGGAGTCTGCTGTTTGTTTTCTTTAACACTGAACTTGTTGACCCTCTGTGTCTTCACCTCGGTATAATCAGAGGATGCAATCACTGAGTGCCCTCCAGAATGCCCAGGGCTGAGCTTTCAGCAGCTCCATCCTCACACACTCCCTTACAGGAACTGCATAGGCAGTTTTGTAACTCTGTCCTGTGTTTTCAACAGGTGACTGGCTCTATTTGACCAAGTCACTTCACCACGTTTTCTATTTACAATAAAATTCCACATGCCATCAACTAAAGCGGAGTTATTATTCCAAGTGCCCTGTCTGAGCTGCACTCAAATCCCAGAGCTCAAGTTTCTCCGAGCACATCCACCACGATGCAGCCTACACTGCTCTGAAATGCCACTAGGGCACATAGAAATATTCCTGTTAGACAATGGAAGCCTCGCTCGTTAATAAAACATGGGACAGACAAGGAAACGAAATGAAATCAGATACATGACTGGTTTTGTCCTAATCAGCTCTCAAGAGAAAAGACTGGGAAAATATTTACACTTGGTTTAGGAGAGACCACAGGCAGCCCACCGGCTCTGGAATAAAAACGTGCTGAAAGTTTTCATTGTGACACCAAGAAACAGAATCGCCACTGTAACAGATTTTCTTACCTAAGTACCCTCTCTCACAGACCAGGAAAATACAAGTTACAGCAGACTGATACATCGTCTTGTGGAAAAAATCCTATCAATCTGCTGGTGACAACACCCAGCCCGAGTAATTCCTGACTGAACCAGCCGTGTGTGTGCTCCTCCCCGTGCCGTGCCCATCCTATTCTGTTACTGATCACAATTTAATAAGGCTCAAACCCCACGGTTTGGGCACAGAGCCAGACCCTTTCTCCTGCTTCACAGGTTTGTTTCTCAAGCTTTAATCCCTACCTTTGTTTCATCTCAGGTCTGGCTGCTACAATCCTTTGTGCTCAGGTCATGCAGTCACCGCCCCTGGGCCGCGGGCTCAGAGCTCCAGTTGGGTCCAGGACTTTTTCCACTATCCCTGCCTGAAGAGCTTCCCTGGCTAACAGGGCACAGGTAGATCCCAGACATGGCCTGAAAAGTGATTATCTGTGTGGAGAAACTTTCAGGAACTTCAGGTTTTTTTCTAGATTGCACTCACAACCATGTGGAAAAACTGCAAGGGAGCGTCTCATTACAGAGGGAAAAAATAATCACTAAAATCCAAATTTCATGCTCCTCTAGACAGACACAGTTGGTTCTCTTCAATAAACATATTCTGCTAGCAATTTCTGAAGTGAGCATCTAAATAAGTCAGAAATCAAGATTGCATTAGCTTTACAAAAACTCTGTTCTGATAATCCTCAACAGCTTCAATAAAGTGTGGGACAGGCAGTGACACCCAGGTGAGACAACTATTTTGGTTTGTCTGCTGGGGGTTGTTCTTTATCTGAAGGATTTTACAGGAAATAACCTTCACCTGGTGAAGGCAGGCAAGAATAACTTCTTATTTTAACCTGTACTTTGTCCTTAGGGCAGACAGTGCTCAGCTGCAGCAGTCATCCATAACAATGGGAAAAGGTTTCCTTGAGGGAAAAAATGCTCACTGATAACCCCAAATTTAGCCTTCTTAAACCCATGTCAACAAAGAAATTTCAACTGAAAAGGAGAGAAAAATTCCCTGATTTTCCCCCTTTCATATCATTTCACACCTTTATTGGTCCAATTCTGATTGAATCAGAATGAACACATGTCTCTCAAAACTATTTTTACAGCTTCTTCCATGCCACTCCTCATGCATAAAATATTCCCTTTAAACATACCCACAGAGCTGATTTCCCTCTGCCCCCAAATCATTCTACCATCAATCACTGCTTGAATTTGTTTAAAAATAAGAAAAATCAGCTGATGAACTTCAGGACAGATGAAGATAAATTGGCATCTTATACTAAAGATCCACTGCTATAAATAATTCAAAGTAATGTGCAACTTAATTGCTGCAGTTGTAAATTCTAACCTCTACACTAAAAGCCTAAATATTCTGACCAAAATCAGGTCTGAAATCCACCACTGCAATACTCTCCCTGGGTTTTGTTACTGCCTCTTGATTCTATTATGAAGAACCATGAAAAAAGGAAAACTTCAACACTTTTAGAGTATCATATAAGAAATAAAATCTATATTTAATAACTTCTTTTCAAAGCTCTGGCTGAAATTTTTCACGTCTGTCATTGTTGCTTTTATACAAAGCAATTCCCAAGCTCCCAGAAGAAGGGATCTCTGATTTTCTCACTGCAATTAGAGGAAACTTCATCTGAAGAATTTAAACACTTTTCTGCAGAGGCTTTCATTAAAGGACGTTTAAGCACAGAAAGAGAAGATTGCACGGAGTAATTGGTGTCACTTTTGATATGAAGTAAAAGCAAGATGCTGCATCACCAGAGCCCCGGAGGATGCAAAATATTGCATCATACAGCAATAAATGAATGCAAAACATGTGGAGATACCATATGGTATCTTTGCCAGATAAGGGCAGTACAACACATGCTCATTCTTCTAGTTTGGATAAAAACCTGGTGTTACTTTACATATTGTCTTCCCGTCATAAAAAGTAGACTTTTGGGGCGGGGAGCGAGCAGTAAACTCGTGGTGGCGGTGCCTTTTTGCCGGGCACACAAAGCCGGGCGAGGGGTCCCTTTGTGCCAGCGCTGCCCGCGGGCTGCCCCGCTCCCGGCGCCCTCCGCTCCGGGCGGAGAATCTTCCAGCAAAAACCTCACCCGGGCCTCACTTTTCGCCCCAAAAAAGTGACTTTCCTTGAGGTCCGCCGGCGCTATCGCCCGCTCCATCTGCGCGCTCTGACTCACCGCGGCTCCCGCACTCCCCTCCCGGCGCCGGGCACACGCCCTGGGCTCCGCTTTTGTGCCCGCACCGCGCCGGGAGCCGCCCCGAGCGGAGCCCCCCGCGCCCGCGGGCTGTTGGGAGGGGCTCGGCACACGGTGCCGGCGGGGAGCGGGTCCGCGGGGTCCGGGGGGCGCGGCCCGAGGGAGCCGTGAGGGGCCCGGAGCCCCCGGGCGGGAAAGCGGCGGGCGGGGGGAGCGGGGGGAGCGGGGGGAGCGGGGGGAGCGCCCAACGGTCGCGGCGCGCGCGCGCTCTCGGCGCCCAGACGGGACGAGGCTCCCCCGCCCCACATCTCCCCTCCTTCAGCCTCCCCTCGGCCGTACCTTGACGAAGAGCTCGATGACGGGCTCCTTGTCGCTTTCCTTCAGCCCGTTGACCGGCACGGACAGCGCCATTGCTCTCGCTGCTGCAGCCCCTGCCCTGCCCCGCCTCGCCCGCCGCTGCCACAGCCGGGACGGCGACGCCGCTCCGCTCCCCTCACCCGCCCTGCGCGCGACTGAGGGCGGCCCCGCCCCGCGCCCGGAGCCCGCCGGGGCCGCGCGGGGGGGCGGGGCCGCGGGAGGGGGCGGGACAAGATTGGAGGGGGGCGTGGTTTCTGCGGAGGGGGCGTGGCCGCCGTGAGGGGACAGTGTGAGGGGCCGGCTCCGGCCGTGGGGTCCCCTCAGGGCCGGGGGTCCCCACGGTCCCGCCCGTGGCGGCGGGGACACCCCCGTGTCCGCCATGGGCTCCCCGGGCTGAGCCACCGCCCGCTGCTGGTGCCGTGCTCGGTGACAGCGTTTGGGAGCGGCCTTGGTGGGGCCACAGCCCCGGGAAGGGGGTCGAGGTATGTGTCCCCCCCTCTATCTGCTCAGCCTGCCTCACCCTCAAGTGAAAAATTTAAAATCTAGAAACTTCCCCCTCACAGACCCATCACACCAGAGCGGCACGAACAGCTCCGTTCCCGTCAGGGAAAAAAACCCATCCCAAGAGGCAGATGAGTCTCCAGCCTAATTTTCCCTTCGTTATTAAGGTCAGGGACTGAGGAGCCGGAGAAAGAAGAATTGCGGGAGAACTGGAGGAGAGGAAACCGCGCTTTTTCCAGCCTTTCCACCAAAAGAGCAGCGCCTGTGATCACATTTTCCCCCTGCGGAGCCGGGCCCTGGGCGGCAGAGCGGCGTTCACCCCCGGCGCCTCCCGCCCGCTCCCGGCCCGCGCTCTCCTGCTGGAGCCCAGACTCCTGTTTTTAATAAGTCTGAGTGGAGCTGCACCTGAGCGTCTCGGCAGAGCCGTTCCCAGGACAGGCCGGGGCTGTGGCATCCCCCGAGGTGACACGGAGTGACTTCAATGCCGTCTGTGACCCGGGATGAGCCTCCCTGTAATTTGTACCCAAATGCAGCCCGGGATGGCTCCACGCGGGATGGATGGTTACCAACGGAGCCCTCGCTGCTAATAACAAAACCTCCTTCTCCCCAGGCGTTCACTGCCCTGGGTTCTGCATAACCAGATGTCTTTACATAAATATCAGCTTTGAATGCCCTTGAATTCATCTGGAGCAGGAAAAACTGCTGCGAGCCCCTCTCCGGAGCTGACAGGGCTGGGCCATCGATGTGACAAAGTCCTTTTCATTCCCTTTCCTGCAGCTTCTGGACAGCCCCAGCTCCCCAGGAGCCAGTGGAATATCCATCCCTGTTTGGTTTAGAGTCTGAGGAATCTCACTGATTCATGGGGTGGGACAGCCTGGGCTGGAAATCAGTGTGTCACTGGAACCAAACTGATGTGGGGCTGTGCAGTCCAGCCCCGGACAGGAACCTCCCTTGGCAATTACCCATTAATTAATTGCAGCCTGTACCACAAAGGACACTGTTCCACTGTTGCTGTTGTTGTTGGAAAGTGGGTTCCAGCAGAAGGGAAGGAATAAATTTTCCCTTAAATGGGCTTGTCCTGGAGACTCCACAAGCATCTGTCTTAGGCTTTCCATGGCAGAGTAAGAAATTTGCACCAGCTGGGGCCAAATGTGGATTCAGGGACTGATTTAACGATGGGCAAAGGAAAGTTGGATCCTCTGTCTGCTGGAAAAGGAAGGAGCTGAGTCCTTATTCCAGGACAAGGAATGCTGAGCCAGGTACTCCCTCTGAGCCAAGGACTGAGCCTCCTTCTCTGCTTCACCAAAAAGTTTAAAATTCCCAGGGTTTTGTCAAACTTTCAGACCTTTCCAGGGCTCCCCACAGCACAGACCCACCTGCTTGAGAAGAGGCAGTGGTTTAGCACAAAGAAGCAGCTCTCCCACAGCGCCCACAAAGGTGGGTGTAGAGCAACAAATTTGAGGTCTGTGAGGCACTCGGGGCCTTTTTATGTTTCCCAGCCCCACAAAGGAGCTGCCAGGGCCGTTTTTCCCTCACCACTGCTGCATTTCTGCTCTAACAAAAGCTCTCCCCTGCTGGTATCTCGCAGAGCAGCTAATAGCTTTATTTCATTTATACCCAGCTGCAGCAGCCCTGGCTCTGCTTTAATATCTTTTCAATTATTTCACTTTCAGATGACATTTTCCTGGTTTCCAGCTGCCACTTACCAAACCCCTCATGCTCCCTGTTCAAATGGAACCTCTGACAGTGCTCAGCCTGAAAGCTCTTGATCCTTTCCTCCTTCAGTAATTGCTGCTTGTATTATTCTGGGTTTATTTATTTCTTTTTTATAACACTTAGAATTAATTTGTCCACGCTTTACATAATAAATCACCAGTGCTCCTAGCAATCCATAGGGAAATGAGCATCACCCACCTTTAACAGCAGTGAGGAATGAGTCAGGGAAGTTCAGTGACTTACCCAAAGCTAATTTTGCACTGAGCCACCGAGTGGGAACAAAGCAACCCTGGCCCCCCACGTGTGCTCAGTGGGTCACTCCCTCAATATTATTTTATGCTGCATTCAGGAGCTTCATTCCTATTTGGCAGAGCAGCAAAACAACGTGGGATTGTTTCACTTCTCCGGCATTTTTGGCCTTTCTGTGGCAGTTTTTCCATCCCCAGCTTTCCGAGTACTTTTGAAACTGGAGGCCTCAGATGTTAAAGATATCAAAGCAGGCCCTCTCCTGCCCTGGCTGTGCGTGTTCCTCTGGTGGAATTTGCTGCCACGCTGACCCCAGGGCTCAAAAATGGGTTTTTACTTTAACGGGGAATTTTTCAGGCATGGGAGGAGCTCAGCATACAGGTCATGTTGTCACTCAGTGGGACACATGTATGAACATCCCATTTTATTAATTATGATGAAACTGCTGTGAGGAGGAAGATGCTGAGGAGGTTTGGGAAGGAGAGCATCCCGTGCTGGCTGTGGCTGGAAGCAGGAGCCTGTCCTGACTGTCGGGTTCATTAGAGCTCCTGCCAGCCAAGCTGGACGCAGCTGGGACAAGAACCTGCCCAGGGACACCTATTAAAGGAAAGGCAGCCCTGACACACCCTGGTTATAAATACCAGCATTCCCATTCCACAGCTAATTCGGGATCCGGGGCTGGGATGCAGCAGCGGAAGCGCAGGCCCAGCCCTGGTGTCACAGATGCTCTGCTGAGCTCCTGCCCCCTTCGAGTAACCCAGGAGCTCCACGTTCCTCCTTCCCATCCAGAGGGATTTTGGGCTCCATCCATCACCTGCTTCCTGGGAGGGTAAATTTGTTATGGCTCATTCCTCTTTTATTTCCTCCACGTCGAGCAGAGTTTGGTTTGGAGCTGCTGGGAAGGCAGGATCTCGCCAGATTTCCCAGGATTGCGGGGGAAATCCAACTTCTGCCGGTGTCAGACTGTTTGCAGTTTGCTGTGATTCCCAACCAGCTGTCCCTGGATGGCTCATTTTCCTCCGGAGTGGCTGCCAAACTTTAGGATTAGCTGCAATGAGCAGCTGAGGACACGCATGGAGCCGGCCCCGGAGCTCACAGCTGCCACTGGGGAGAAAGAAATGCATGGAAAACAGCTCTGTGCTGTGGGCTGAGGCAGTTAGAGCAGCACAGGACACATCCCGTGTTGTTATGTGGGAAGGTGACTTCATCCCACAGTTTCTGGGTCACTCCTCTGTTCCCTGGTCCGAGTTAGCACCACTCCGAGCACAGAGGTTGGAGAACTCGAAGTTTCTAGGAAATGTTCATCAAGAACTGTCAGTGGCAGTAATTGCACTTGGAGTCATTTAACAATCTGTGGGCTTTCTGTGCTTCTTCCTTTTTTTGTTTCCCCTGGTTACTGGCATATGGTCCTTTCCCCGGGGAGCTGGATGGTAATTAATGCATTTTGAGGTTAAATGTTTGGACTCAGCATCTCAGGGCGCCCGAGACGCAGGGAGGGGACAAAGCAGGCATTGTCTGCAGGTTTTCCTTTGCTGTGGGTCCCTCCTCAGAGCCACCGGGGGCAGCTTTTTGGGAATGCTGACACAGGCAGTTTTCACCTCGCTTCCTTTGGAACACGGGGGAAGTTGAAGTGCTTGTCACCTCCCTGCCTTCGGAGGTGATACCCGAGGAGGAAAAGGAAAGTTGGCTCCTAGGACCACACACACGACGGGAGTAATTGAATGCCTGACTCTCCCCTTTCAGCAGGAGGCTGTTGCAGTGCTCTGCCCGAGGTTTCTCGCTGCCCTACTTTCCAAATTCACATATCAGCCTGTCCTCTGCTGTGAGCATCAGGAAATGGAGATTTGGGCTTCTCCCTTCTGCAGGAAGAGACCTGGAAAGGGTAAAGAGGCAAAAATGGAGCTGGATCTGAGTGCTGGGAAACCTTCCTATGGCAGCGCTGTGCAGATGCACACACACAAGGAGGCCTTGAATAAAAAACACAAATCCACTGCATTCCTGGTTAGAAAGGTTATTTGAGAAAAAAAAAAAAAAGAAAAAGACAGTTTTGCAAGCCTGATTAAAATCTATATTTCCCCACCTTTATGTATAGAAGTTGCTTGAAAGTAAATAAATTCAGGTATTGACTGTTTTCTTTTAAGGTTAGTCCCTCGGTGATTCAAACACCTGGGCTGATAAGGAGATTTGGGGAAGAAAAAAAGCACTACACAACCTGCTTCTCCCAAAATAACAACCCCAGCTTCGCCTGGCTGAGGTTGATTGAGTGGTTAAATCAGCCACACTCCCCTGCAGCAGCAATCAAATGCCACCACCGAGGTTTCCTGCTGACTTCCCACCATCTGAAAAGCCTGCAAGTTGCTGGTAGCTGAGGGCTCCCCTAATGAGCCCTGTCCATTATATCCTAGCTGGGGTTCGTGGAGCTGAAATGGCAGAAACTCTGTTTGCTGTGGGTTTTTAATGGGCTGAGGGACCCAGGGAAGGAGAGCTGTGGAAAGGCAGAGGTGCTACCTGTGTGTTTGTGTGTGGGGAAAGGGAAGCAGCAGCTCCTCCCCAGCTTCCCGCCACCCTCCCGTGGATCTGCAGGGGTCAATCCAGTCACAGCAATGACACCAGGATGCTCTGCTTTCTCTCTGAGGTGCAGCCCAACATCAGAGAGAAAAAGATCCACAAAAAAAAAAAAAAAAAAGTCTAGCACAAACCCTCTTTATCTCCAGGCTGGCTTGATCCAAAACCATATTAGGAAAAAATTCTTCCTTGTGAGGGTGGGGAGGCCCTGGCACAGGTTGTTCAGAGAAGCTGCCCCTGGATCCCTGCGAGTGTCCAAGGATGAGCAATCAGGGATAGTGGAAGGTGTCCCTGCCCATGGCAGGGTGGAACTGGATCATCTTTAAGGTCTCTTCCATCCTAAACCATTCCATGATTCTCTGATTCCATCAGAGCAGGCACCTGATAATCCATCCCAGTCTGGGGCAGGACTGCCACCTTCACAAAGCCAAAACCACTTCTGTCCAGCTGGGCACCACCTGAAGTTTCACATCTCTGCTCTCTGCCTGTGGGGTGGAGCTGTGCATCCCAAACCCCCCGAGCCTTCCAGGAGGTTCTTTGGGCAAAGTCCACATCTGGGGGGGAATGGCATTTGTGCCAAGGAACAAAGGGAACACCTGTCCCAGAGCCACCCTGCTCCGGACCGATGGCGTAAATGCTGATCTGACTCAAGCAGTGACATGATGAATGTGGGCTTTATTTCCTCCTACCTGAGTCACACTGGAAGGAGCCAGATTTTTTTTTTTCCAAGTACTCAGGAAAGAAAAGGAATTGTGGGCAGGACCAAGAGGCCAAGATCTCACAGTTCTACCAGGATTTAGAAATAATCTTTCTGATAAAGTTATTTGCATTGCAGCAGCACGTGGAGTGCTCCAGCTCTCCAAACACAGCCGACAGAAACTCCTCCACTTTCTCCAAACCTCGCAGCCTGAGGCACTGCCAGGGCAATGACATCCCAAATCCCTGGGATACCCACAGCAGGATGGGGAACTGAACCCAAACCTCCTGAGTCACCGACTCAAAGAGCAGCTGCGGTCCCCGGCACAGCCACTGTGCCCTGCAGAAGGAGAGAACAACAACAATCCTGCGGGGCAGGACCAAAGAGTTCCCCAATCTTCCCATCTCCCTGCTCCTTATCTGCAGCACACGCTCGACCTGCTCAGGCTGAAATTCTGGTATTTCAGATCATCGGGTACTTGCTTTTGCAATTTTAATTATCACCTCTTTACCCCAGTGGTTTGTCTGTGTAATGATTGCTGTAAGGCTCTTCGGGCTCCTCCTGAGTAACGATAAGAGCCGGTTAGAGTCAAAAATTAAGGCACAAACCTGGGAGAGATAATTGAGGACTGGAGCCACCCCTCTGCCCCCCGGCCCGGCCAGGGATGTCCAAACCTAGCCAGTGTCTCAGAGCATCTGAGTACCAAGGTTGTGGAGATTTCCCCGTTTAAATCGTTTGCTTTTATCCCAGCCATGAATCCCAGCTGGTCAGTGCAGCAAGGTGGGCAATGGGATGGAAAGGGGAGGAGTTGCCACCGAGGGGGTTAAACCACAAAGGGGCAGCTCCTTTTCTAACCTTGCCCTGATCAGCTGCACAAGAGGTTTCCGTGATTCAGGTTTCTTTCACAGATTTAAAACTCATTCCAGATAAGCAAATGAGCAATTAGCAGCGCTGCATCTGTGATGTCATTAAAATTCAAATGGTTCCCTGGCCGCTCATTAATAGTGGGATGTGCAGTCGGAGAGGATAAACCCAAATCCTCTGCTGGCAGCAGGGGGAACCCCTCTCTCCCCTTCTCCGGGGGTTGGCACCCGCAGGGCCAGCCCCTCCTCGGCCCCTGTGCAGCAAAGCGGCCTCTGAGCTGCCGGAAGAGTCTCGGTTATCAGCACACAATGTTCATCACATGAGCTTCATCCAGCCCTCTATCAATAGGAATCTCCATTACGTCACCGGGAATGCTGAACGCGCGGTTCTGAGGGGACACTGAGGCAGGACGGGGATCCCACGAGGATTCCCGCAGTGTGGCAGCATTCCCAGCTCGGCCTCTCCCCGCTAAAATCCCCCCAGGAGGGCAGGGAGCAGGAACAGGATTAACATCGGCGGTGCCGTACGGGCGGGGAAGGCTCCGGGTGAGGGCAGGGGGAAGGAAACGGAGCTGGAGAGGGGCCAGATCCGCACCGGCAACACGGCCGGCCTTGGGACGGGTCCTGAGCAGCAAAACCTCGGGGCTGCAGCTGGTCCAGGGCAGGATGGAGTCCTGGGGTCACTCAGCTCGTGGGATGCAGCGGCTGAAAGGGTCTAATCCCCTGAGGAGGGAGAAAGGCTTTTATCCCTGTGGAAAAAATCACCCTGTGGCGAGCTGGGAACCCACAGACCACTGACACAAACCCAGTGCAATCATCCCCAGGGCCCCGTTCTCCCACAGAACAAGAGGATTTCTCTCTTTTCACACAGCTCCCTTCACTTATCTCTGTCCTGGATAACAGCAGGTGTCCACTTTCCCTGTCTGGAAAGAAGAGTTGAACTGAAAGCGGAGTCTGCCTGCAGACACAGGGACGGCTCCCTTTATCCTCCCCCATAAATAATAGACGACTGATTCCCAGGCTTGTAATAGATTAAAAATAAATAAATAAAAAAGAGCTCAATTTTGTTTTGCCAATCATGCACTTAATGTAATTTTCCCTTCTCGTCCCCTTGTGGACTCACAAAGGTTTTAATAAGCTGGAAAGGTGCCAAACCATTTCTGTCTCATTAAAAAAATATCAGCACGGTGACAAAGGTAATTTTTTTCACATCAGTAGTCAAATCCACTTGCTGAATTAAAATCCAGCTGACAGGGAGACTATCAATTTTTAATGGGAGCTTCCTCCCTCCTGGAGAGGGGAAGCCTGATGGGGGGTTATTCTTAACAGGGATCCACATTTCTCACAAGTGCTCCATCAGCTTTGGTTTCATCTGAAGCTCGACTTTTAAAGCCTGAACAAGGAATTACAAAAAACCCTCCAGGTAGAAAACCTCCTGACGACTTCCCGTGCTGTGCCCCCACAGACATTCCCCTCTCCCACCGCAGTGTGGGTCAGGGGCTGGAGCCTTTGTACGTTTGGGGCAGGACACGGCCCGGGACAGGTCAGGGGTGGGACAGAGGCCAGAGGAAGCTCTGGCTGAGCAGATAAGGACTGCTCGCGCTCTGCAGAGTCCAGCCCCTCACGCTGACCCTCCTCTCCAGGGGCCATTCCCCAGCCGACGTCGGCAGCAGAATTCCATTTATTTCATAGCCACAACAATTTACACGAGCTGCAGCTCTGCCCCTGGACTGAACACAAAGCCTCTGTGGGGGAACCGAACAATTCCCTACAATTCCCTTCCCCCCAAAGTGCTGCTTTCCCAGGACAGCTGTTTTCCGTGTTTTCTTTGAAGTGAAACAGAAGGATCCTGAATTTCCCAGGGATTCAGAACATCTCTCCCCCCACGCCCAGATCAGCACAAGGACCAGCCCCACACCAAAAGCAAGTGGCTTCGGTCTATCTCACCAGGCTGGGGATGGACTGGAAGCTGTTCCTGAAGGCATGAGCATCACAGTTTGGCATAGAGCTGGAAAGGAGGGATTGGGGTTTTCTTCCCTTTCCCCCAATATTTTATTTTAAATCCTGAGCTCTCCAGGATGTGCCGGACAAGGTCCCTCTCCGTTTGCCGGGACTTAACGGCTCCATGCAGGAGCAGCCCCGGCTCCAGGGGGTCGCTGTGGAAGCCGCAGCCCCGCAGTCCCCGGGCCGGTCCCTGCCCGAGGCTCGGCGCACAAAGCCCGCGTTGACTCCGGGAGCTGCCCGGGGCGGCCCCATCCTGCCTTTGTGTGGGAGGAAGGACGCCCCGGACCCCACATCCCTCCTGCCTTCAGCTCCCCGGCCCGGGGAAGCAGATGTGGGAGTTCAGAAGGTTTCCTGACCTCCCCCGGGCCCCGGCCCGGAGGTCAAGTCCCACACCTGGCCCTGGGAGGTGTTCACCACACAATTCCCGACGGATTGATCCCCAATGAGAAAAACCCAAGATTCTTACAGAATCTGCCACAACACGAACGCTGAAGATAATTAATGACTTGGTGACTAAAACACCTCGCACTGGAAGCTCAGTCTTCCCCCCTGCAGCAAATCCCGGGCCGTGGGGAGCTCCTGCACTCCCAGCCCCGGTTTGGGAGCCAGCACGTTCCCTCCCGCAGCGCTGGTTTTTAGGATTATCCAAACCCCAAACCAGGCTCGGCACAGCCCCAAAGCACGGCACGAAGGAGTGCGGGTGGCCCCGCGGCTGCGTCACGGTGAGTCACCCGCGCTCCGGTGCCGGCTTCACCCAGCCGGGCTGGGGCGTCAGGCCTGACTCACTGCCCCGGGAGCTCTGGCCGCCTCCCCTCCCTTCACAGAATCCGACACTCCCAGCTAAGGAAGAATTTCGCAGCGTTTTCTCTCCCTGGGAGATGGGCTGGAGCCACACAACTCCCGTTGGCTGCTCGTAAGACACCAGCAAAACCCAGAGGAGGCACTTTGTGGCACTTGATTTTAAATAAAAGATTGGGGGGAAAAAGGGAAGAAAACCCCAAACCCTCCTTTCCAGCTCCATGACAAACTGTGATCCTCATCCCTACAGGAACAGCTTCCAGTCCATCTCCAGCCTGGTGAGATAGACCAAAGCCACTTGGGGATGTTTAGGTACAAAGCTGCAGTGAGAACTGGGGACCTCTCTCTGAACATCACCTCCCTCTTTATATTGGTTGTTCTCCTACTTTAAGAGCAATTAAATCAACCTCACTTTTCCCAGCCATCTTCCCAAGGCTTAATCTACACACCCAGGATGGGACACATGAAAAATTCACCACCTATCTGCCTGACTGCCTCCAGCCACCAAGGCAGCAAACACAAACCATCACAAGTGGACCAGAAGATCTTTAACCATGTTGGATGTTCCCTGAGCTCCGCTCACATCAAAAGGAAACGCTCTGGCTCAAGTCAGAACTAAACTGAACAAGTGATAACAAAGCCAAGCACTTCTTTCCCCCAGAACAAACCCAGGGCTGCAGAAGAGCTGAGCTGTGTCACCCTAAGAGTGCCACAGGGCAGGAAGGAATCCAGTTCCTGCTGGACTTTCAGCAGGGACTATCTGATCCCTGAGCCAGATAAGAGTGGCTGGTCCAGGACATCCTCTGCCTCCATCCCCAGCTGTTGTTTCACACCCAGCTGAAGGGACTCCAGCAGTTCCAGCCTCTCTGAACTCATTCAGGATTGCTGCATAAAGTTCCAAAGTCAAACTGCTGATTAGTCTGGGAATACACAACTCCCTATCCCATTGTGCTGAGATTCAATCATCTTTTTATTGTCCTGGAAGAGATAATTACTTCCAATAGTAATTTATTGGAATGAGTAAGACCTGATTTAAGAGAAACACAATTCCATTGAATTGTCAGTGCTTTGAGACATTGGTGACATCCACAATGGACTTCAAGCAGACAAATCAAGGGTTTATGATCAAGGGACCAAATCATAAGTTATGAGACACAACAGCTGGAACGGAACTCCCCCAAAATACAGCTCTGGGCCCTGCTGAGCTGCTCCTCCCAGAGCTCTTTTTACACCAACACAGAGATTTGGAGTTTGGTGCTGCAGGAATGAACTCAGAGTGCAGAACTGCTCCTCCAAGCCCTCCCTGCAGCCCTCACTGCTCAGGACATGAATTTGTGTCAGGGGAGGGAGGTTTTGGGATGGCTCCCAGCATAGAACTCTGCCCTGGTGCTGGGATTTATCCCTGGGCTCGCAGGGAGCAGCAGGCCCTGCCCAGGCAGCAGCAAAGCAGTTCTGTGTCCTGGGGCAATTCAGGGTAAATCTCTGGCTCAAGGAGCTCCACGCAGCACTCCCAGGCAAATTGTCAAAGTCACACAAGTGGAAAAATTTAACAATCCAGCCCTGAGTTTCTGTAAGCTTGAAACTGTTGCACACACACACCTGCCATTGTCCTACCTGTTGACACAACAAACACATCTTTCTTCAGAAGCAGCTACAGAGACTGACCTGTGACTCACCTCAGCCTCACACTCACTCCTCAGGACTCAGTTCCATTCCAATTACACAGCCCAATTAAACTTTTTGTGGAGTTGGATACAATTATTGCAGCGAGTCCCTTACCTAGACCCTATGTCTGTCACTTCACCAGGGTGGCCTAGGTCAAGAAGCCAAAATTCAGCATGAGCAGATTCAGGATAAAAGTAAGTGAGATCCAGGCAGCTCCTGCCTCATCACACCAGGCACCTGCAGGGTCATTTCTGAACTACAAATACAAGGACTTAAAAACAGAGAGAAGAGGTTAACCAAGAAGCTGGGATGGAGAAGAGATCAGACAAGTTTGGGTTTGGATGAGGGGAGCTCAATCAGAAGATCAGTAGTGAATTCAGGGCTGTCATGAACAGCAGAGACACAGATGGAACCCAGCCCAGCAGAGATTCTGTGCTGAAAAGTCTGTGCAGGGACAACTCAGGAGAGGAGAGGGCTCATTATCCCAATTGGCATTTAAATGAAATGTTAGTACTTGAATGGAGAAGTAGGAAGGAATTAAAATACTAAGCTAAACACAATTCAGAAGTTACATTCTTTTAAAACACTGCATTTAATTGCTCTTTTTAAGCTTACACCATTCTTTATGGATAGATGGGAAAAAAAGGCAGAGGGAACACCAATAGGAACTCCAAGGGAGATGGAAAGGTGGAGGGGAGGCCTGACCCATCCAAACCCAGCAGAGGTCCTTTATCAGCCCTGGAGGCAGGAGATGGAAATAGGTGTGAGGGAAGATAAGCAGTGACTCAGGTCCTGAATGTATTTAAAGAACTATTAGTGCTAAGATTAAAAGGCACTCAGAGGTCACCAAACCCGGGTGGAAGCAAGATTAGGATGATAAAGGAGGAGGCATTAAACCCTGGGGAGCTGCACCCCTGCAGGCTCTGCCTGGGACATCCAGGGAAAACCCAAGTGAATGAGGAACAGCACGTCCCAACTTTGGGTCTGTGGCACCACAAGCATCAAATTCACAAGGACGGACTTTGAAAAAATGCTCTGTCCAGAAGCTGCTTGGAATTTATCACACACATTTTAAAAGGTGATCCTCAGCATTCCAGCTGCTGGAGGATGTTTACAAGCACTTGAGCACAATGATATTCATGTGAAGAAACAAAAGATTCAGCACAGAGGGAAGTGCAGAAGGAGCTGCTCTGAAACCTCCCCAGGCAGGACCTGGAGCAGCCCTGCCTCAGGTAAACCCTGCACAAAGGCAAGGAAAGTCTCATCCATCTCCACACTTCACTGTGGACATCACAGCTACTGCACAAAAGAATTCAAAATTCCTTCCAGAGGAACCTCAGGCTTCAGAACTGAGCTGATTCTAGAAACACAGCTGGAGTTTTTACAAGAAATTCCACAGCAGCAACCCAGCAAGTTTACAGTGTGATTAAAAGGGGGTTGGAATTGATGGTTTGTAAGGTCCCTTCCAACCCAACCCACTCTCTGATTCCATGATCATGGAAAGGCAGGGAGCCCCCAGGACTCCTCAGATGAGCTCTCACACCACCACAGCTCCTTCTCCAAGTTAATCAAACCCGCTGTCCATTTCTTGAAGGGCCTTGAAACACTTGACTTGCTCTGACCAGCAATTTTCACAGCAAATACTGAGTTTAAGCTTCTCCATCCTCTCACAACACTGCCCAAGGTAAGGCTGTTTGACTTCTGCTTGGCAAGAACTCCACAGGAGCATCATTAATTAAAAGGCTTTTCCTGCTCTGCCAGGCCAGTTAAAAGCCCCAATTTTTCCAGAGCCAGCACAGTAGATCAAATGCTTTCTCATCTCTGAGCAGTCATTAGCCCTGCAGAAAACAAAGCTGATTAGCAAATGTAAACGTCCAGATAAAAATAGCCAACATCTGTTTAAATTTAGAAATTTATTTTGTTTAATCCACAAGCTTTATATAGCTTTAGTTAAAAAAACAAAAACAAAGAACAGTGAAAACATGACAATATCCAAAGTTCAGGTTCCTCTAAACTTTCAAAGAACACAGCTCTGAAAGTTGCTCAGACCATTCCGAAGAACCGTAACGAGACAAGATTTATGAATGGGGCAACGACAGCTCACAAACAAAATTTATGGAACTGAAGGAATTATTTTTTTTTCTGGGACTGCTGATCATGGAAACTGCCCTTTAAAAAAAGAACATAAAAATACAAATGAAATTCCAGTGTTCCAAATCAACATGTTACATCAATATAAACCCACAGTGTCCTGGTAAACAACATGCTTTCATTTATGTACCACTCTAAATTGCTATTCTTGATTGGCTTTAATGGAGACTATACAGGCAACAGTAGAAAGCATTAAAATAGAGATGTACTTCCTTGAATTCTGCAGTGGTTTTACTCCTGGGCAAGCCTACAAACCACAAAGGTTAGTAGCATCATGTAAGTGATACAAAAGAAGTCAAATGAGACCCTCACAAACTCTGCTCAAGGCTCTGTTGGATTTCAAATAAATGAGGGAACTGACGGTCATGTTTCAAACCTCCAAAACAAATTCCTACTGCTTCTAGAAAGTCTCACTCTAAATGAAATTATGCTGTCAATGAAAGAATGTCACTAGTACACTGTGGACATCTTTTGTAATGTAAATCCATGCCCTTTGTACATGGTGAACCTCAACCTAGCAATTATTACAACAAATGTTATATTCTAAAGCTCAAACACATTTAGCAATTTTGAAATTGAATTCTGAGTACAAACCAAATAAAATGTACATTATATCAAAGGGTTGGCCTAGGAGGGGGGGGACACCTGCGCCTTCCTCATGGACCTCAGGGCCTTCTCCCGCAGGTGCTTTTCTAGGTCATCCAGGTTGTCCTCGGGTTCACTTTCTGTCTCCTTCAAACAAACACAAAGAGTTGCTTCAAACACACCAGGCCCAGCCAGGCTGAGCCCTCCCAGCACTGAAATCCCCCCAAATCCCACACACCCCAAATCCCACCAGCAGAGCAGTGCACGCCCACCCTGTTTGCTCACACTGGGCCTTTCCAAAGTCCCAAATTCTCACCTTTTTGGGTTCTGTTTCTGCTTCCTGGTCTCCCTGCACTGAGGTGGTGTCTGCTGCAACCACAGCAGCAGCTGCTGCGGCCGCCGCTGCCTTCTCCTTCTTATGCTTTTTGTGCTTCTTGTGCTTTTTATCCTTTTTATGCTTCTTATCCTTCTTTTTCTTCTTCTTTTTGCCACCACCTTCTTGATCTGAATTCTGTAAGAAATAATTCAAGAGATGTTACAACTCATCTTTAAGGCTTCAAACTTCTATGGCAAAGAATGGAAGTGCCCCTGGGAAACACCTCAGAAGAAGAGGTGAGGATACCAAACAATCTGCTGGAATACTCTGAGTTTGCACGTAGGACACTGAACATAAATAAGCCCCCCTCACTTTGACCGTGAAACTCATGCGCACTCATGAAAAAGGACAGACTTTTCCCCAGAAGTTTTTCTGATTTTCTACAGAACACCATTTCCTTCCACACTTGGGGATGTTAAGCTTGAAAAATTTACGTTACAAATTGTTTTAAGAAGTTCTTAACTATGAAGAATGACCCCAAGCAGGTTTCCCCCCTGTGAATTTCCCCCTCAGGGCTGCTCGGCAGCTCAGCCTTCTCAACAAGAGCCTGCCCTAGGACCCAAAGCAGTGCTGCTTTATGAGCAGACAAATACCCTGGCAGGTGATGGGCTCTGAGTTGGGCTCTTGGCCTTTTTTGCAGGTGACCAGTTTGCAGAAGGAGAGCGAGAGCGGGCAGGAGATGCAGGTCCTTGGTGCTTTTTGGGAGCTGTCTCAGGTGAGCCTGACGCAGACCGGGACGAGGACGCGCGCCGGGGGCTGGGGGTGGAAGCCCTGGGGAACACAAGGGTCACAGTCACAGGTGAGACACAAAACAAGGCAGTATCAACACAAGAGCCAAATGAACACCTGAGCTTTAACTTGGTCAAGCTGCACTTAGAATATTTAAATTGATTTTAAAAAATAAAATAGATAATAAAAGGCAAAACAATTCAACTGCAGAATGGATCCATAATGCAGCCTGAAAAGCTGTTAAACAACCCTGCTGCTGCTCAGAAATGACTGCTGCTTTTCTGGTTTAACCAAGTTATAATCACATTAAAAGTCAAGGGAACAGCAATGCTATTTTATTAGGCAAGGCTTTCCTTCCAGTTACATTTCCCTTCTGAAAAAAATCAGTAACCAGCACCACACTTTTCACTGTTAGCTCAGAAAAGCAGCATCTCACTAAAGACAGAAGTATTTAGAATTTTAGCAGTTTATCATGAATGACCACTTATGGAATTATTTCTGAGCTAGTAAGAAGCACTGGTCCTCTCCACAGTCAGTTTAAGGACAAAGTTAGGTTTTCTTTAAAGCCAGCAATTAAAGGGATGGATCTGGGGAGACCTCGTGGCAGCATTCCTTTTTTTTATATATATAAAAAGGAGGGAGAGGGGCTTTTCATGCAGGCAGCACAAGGGGGAATGGCTTCCCACTGCCGGAGGGCAGAATTAGATGGGATATTGGGAAGGAATTCTTCCCTGTGAGGGTGGGCAGGCCCTGGCACAGGGTGCCCAGAGAAACTGTGGCTGCCCTGGAACCCTGGCAGTGCCCAAGGCCAGGCTGGACAGGCCTTGGAGCAACCTGGAAGAGTGGAAGGTGTCCCTGGGGTGGCACAGGATGGGCTTTAAGGCCCCTTCCCACCCAAACCATCCTGGGATTCTAGGATTCCCCATCTACTTTCAGTGCATTAAAACTAAACAACAACCCCATATAAAACCCAAAGCAACCAAGAGGGTTTTTTTTACTTTGTTTTCTTGGGTTCTGGTGTTCTGGACACCCTCCTGATGGGCCTGTTGCTGGGTGAGGGTGACTGTCTCCTCTGCGGTGACGCCGACGCTCCCCGGCGTGGCGGCGGAGGGCTGGAGGAGGGGTGGGAAGCTCGAGGCCGTGGTGAAGGTGAATGCCTTTTGTTTTGTGGTGGAGAACGTGTTTCCCTGTTGGATCTGCTGGGAGGAGACCCCTTCCTGTGCTTGGAAGATACGGAAGGGGAGCGCCGTTTAGCAGTAGGGGAGCTCCTCTGCTTTGGCGGTGGGGAGTGGGAGACTCTGCGCTTGGACTGGGGGGAAGGAGAGGCCCTTCTTTTGGGAGGGGGAGGAGGAGAAGCTGTTCTCCTCTTGGGAGGGGGAGATGGGGAATATCGCCTCTGGATCGGGGGGGAGTATCTCTGTGGAGAGGGAGAACGTCTGCGCGGGGGTGGTGATGGAGACCTGCAAAGAGAACAAATGTTCAGGGCCCACCCAGGCATGGCAATCAGTCAGCAGTGCACCAAAGAGGGGCAAAAGGACTCTTAAAGAGTTCTTTAAACTTCTCAAAATTTAAACTAGAATTCTTGAGAAGTTTTAAGAGTTTAAAATAAAAATATTTATAAGCTGTTTTCCAGAAAGGTTGTGGTTGCCCCATCCCTGGAAATGTCCAAGGCCAGGCTAGACAAAGCTTGGAGCAACCTGCGCCAGTGGAAGGTGTCCCTGCCCATGGCAGGAGATGGGACTGGATGATCTTTAAAGACCCTCCCAACCCAAACCACCCTGTGATTCCCCGATTCCGAAGTTGCACCAGCAACCCAACAACATCCAGGCCATGCACCCACCACCCCCAACCTCACCAGCACAAGACATCCCCCTGAGGTTCCCAGTGAAGGCACTGGGAGCAGGGCCCTTTCCCCCAGCCCAGAGCAGGCAGGAGCTGCCCGGGATGGTGGTACCTTCGGCGAGGCGGGGACGGCGAGCGGCGGCGCCGGGGCGGGGGCGCCGGGGAAGGGGAGCGGCGCCGGCGCGCAGGAGGCGGCGAGGGGCTCCTCCTCCTCCTGCTGCAAAGAACAGGCACTGGTCAGGGAACTGCCAGCTGAGCCACTAGCTGCTTCGTGCTCTCCTTTCACTGCACAAAATCTGCTCCTTTTATGCAACTTAAAATAGAATTCTACCAGGAGTGCTAATGGGAAGAAATGGGCTTAAATCTTTCTGTGGAGTGTGAAACAATGAGTGTCTGACTGTGACCCTGAGCCCACCACGGGTGTCTCACTGTGACCCTGAGCCCACCACATCAGCCAGGACACAATTCCACATCTGCACAACCTGATCCATCACCACCCTGTAGCCAGAGAAAGACCAAATGGCTGGAATAAGTGATGGATCACGTGCTGATTTTGCCTTGGGTAGAGGTAATTTTCTTCACAGTGTGAAACTGTGCTCCATCTGAAATCCAAAATGACTTATTTCTTGAAATGCAGTGAAAGAAACCAGAGCAGTTTCTAAACCGCAGCTCTCTGGATTAAAATTGCTCACCAAATGAGCCATTTTCTGCTTTGCAGGGTTTACAACAGACTTCTGGAAGGGGGAATTTTAATCCAACACATACTTGCATAGAATTTTAAAGGAGAGGAATATTGGTAAAGTGAATTTTTTTTTTTTTTTTTTTTAAGCAATTAAGATAAAATGACTGGATAAGGGAAAAATGAGAGCAATTAAAAAGCAAAGCAGCTCATTTACACGAAGTGAGATTTGATTTCAAATATCTGGGTATTGTTCCCCAAGGCAATGAAACACATTTTTATAGATAAGAGTTTGCTCCAAAATACAATGTTCTTTTATGATCCAAAAAACCCCCAGCCTTCAAATGTACTAACTGTCCTAATTAAACATGTATTTATGCAACAGGCAGTACGTGAATTCAGTGTTTTGCAAAACAAGACCAAAGCCTTTGAATCCCAACCTGTTTTCCATAGAAATGTTTGACAGGATCCATAATTAGGAAGGTCTGTACTGGTGAGGGAGTCATCCTTATCTCCTACATCATGATGTGTGCTGTGAGTATCTGCTAGTTAGGGCTTAATTACAGCCTGCTCAAGGGTCATTACATCCAATTAATAAACCCATCAAGCTTCCTGCACCTTTCTATATTCCTAGATCAACACAGAACAAAAAGTGTCACGAATAAAAAAGACATTTCTGTTTTACTGATTGTCTACTTCCAGCAGTTCCAAATATCTCATGAACTGAGGAATGAGAGTTTTGAAAACTCCAATCATCTCTGACCTAGAAGATCAAGATCTTAATTGCCTGTTGGAAGTGTGGAGGAGGGTGTGAGTCAGTGGCAGCAGGAATCCAACACTGCTCACCCAAAGCTGGGTGTCTGGAGTGAGAAGCCCCTGAGGAACACAAGTGTTCAGCTGTTTTCAGCTATCAGTGAGATGTAACATCAAAGTTATTGATGTCACAGGCTGATGTGAATTAATAAGGGGTGAGCAGTGAGGGAAACAGAGCAGGTGCTGCTCCTTCTCTTTTTGCCAGTGAAATGGTTCCAGGTCCAACAGGTCAGTCTGAATCTCCCTCACCGTGAGTGTGCAAGTCTAAAGGACAAAGGATGTCAAATGCATATCAATGCCAAAATAAATGACAACCTGTTCAAGAGATGAATTTCTAACCAACCTTTTCATCACTGGTGATTGCCACCTCTTTTCCATCTGCATCCTGAGAGCAGTGGAGGGAAAACAAAACAAAAAACAGATCTGCCACGGATCTGAGGCAAAAATGAACACTATCAAAGGTCACAGCAACTTTTACCAAATGAGTATAATGGGAACGCAATTTTGAAAGAAGACTGGGCAGAGTGGGCATGACTCAATGTGCGTTGGGTGAGAGTTGCAGAGAGATAAACATTCAGTAAGAGGAAGGGATGGGTTAAGCTGGGCAGTTACCGAGGGGAGGACTCCTTCTGGCGCTTGCGGGGCGAGGGCGACGGGCTGCGTGAGTGCGAGTGCCGGCGGCGCCTGCCCACCTCCCCGTTCTTCACGTTCGACCTCTTGGGCCTCTCCTCTTCTGAGGAAGACGAAGAACCAGAATCTGCAAATGTATAAGAATCACTCTCTGCAAAATGATCCCTGTGACACTGCTCACTAACAGGGTAATGCTGCAGTTCAAGGCAACCCCCTCTCTCGCAAAACGAGAGCCCAAAATTTAAAAGCAGATCAACTAAAGGTGTAGGTTGAACTAAAGTAATAAATAAATCTACCAGAAATGGGTAAAGATACTTGCACTGAGCTAACTGTCTCCATAAAATTTGGCTTGATGGATAATTTAACAGGTGAACTGCAGTTACTTTTTGAAACTATGTGGACAAAAATATCCAGATTAATTTACTGATCTTAAGGATAACAGTCCAAAGTAAGGACAGATGAAGTAATCCACAGCACACAATATTTGTGTGTGATGTTGAGAGTTTAGAAGCGTGACTTTAAAGATAAAAAAACCCATTAACAAAAGATGTAATAACCTTTAAAAGTCATACTTTTATTCTTCCTGAGCAATAATTAAAGTGACCTCATTACGAGTGGCAAATCTGTAATTAAGTTTACAATAGCACTGCAGAGCACGGATCACATAGTTTTAATCTGTATTTGAACTTAACTACTTCTTGCAAAAGTAAACTACAACTCAGTTTTAGGGAATTTCTGTGTTCCATACCAGATGAAGACTGTTGATTTTGCCTCCTGTACTGGCGCCTCTGTTGGACAGAATCTGCTGCAGCCATTTTGCCTCCTTTGTCTTCTTCTGAAAGGACACACAAGGACAGGCCACTTAAACCAAGGATACAGGTTTGTCTTATGCAGGCAGAAGCAAAGTTATGGACAGCACATAACCAAGTATGGGGTTTTCCTCCACTCAAATCTTAGGATAACATAAGGCTGAACACTTTGGCTGAACTTTTATTCTGAGCAATTTTGGCCACAATGAGGCAGTAGGAGTGCTCATCTTTAGAGTTCTGAAAACTCTTGCTTTCAATGCCAGGCTTCCAGGAGGACTCAGCACTGAGTATTTTTGACTGAAAACCCTACCCAGGAGCAGAGCTGAGAAGCCAGAGCCGTACCTGATTCTGATAATTCTGCTTTCCTGGGCTTGGGTGCTGGCGAAGGAGATTCTCTTTTCTCAGTACTCTTATGCTTGGGCGCTACAAGACAAAACCAAACAGCTCAGCTGCAATCCACGCCATGTCTTCACATTTTCCCATCCCAACAAAACACACACGTGCTCTTTGAGGGAACAGAAGCCCCATGTGGAACTCGAGCCCTGAGGGGTTCCTCACCTGAAGCCCCGAGGGGTCCTTCACCTGAACCCCCTGAGGGGTCCCTCACCTGAAGACCCGAAGGGTCCTTCACCTGAGGGTTTTTTTATTTGAAGCCCCTAGAGGTCTTTCACCTGAAGTCCTGAGGGGTCCCTCTCCTGAAGGCCCCGGGGGGGGTCTCTCACCTGAAGCCCCGAGAGGGTTCCCTCATCTGAAGCCCCGAGGGGGAGTCCCTCACATGAAGCCCCCAGGGGGAGTCCCTCACCTGAAGCCCCCAGGGGGGGGTCCCTCACCTGAAGCCCCCGGGGGGGGTCCCTCACCTGAAGCCCCCAGGGGGGGTCCCTCACCTGAAGCCCCCGGGGGGGGGGGGGGGTCCCTCACCTGAAGCCCCCGGGGGGGGTCCCTCACCTGAAGCCCCCAGGGGGGGGTCCCTCACCTGAAGCCCCCGGGGGGGGTCCCTCACCTGAAGCCCCGAGGGGTCCCTCACCTGAAGGCCTGCTGGGCGAGGCGGAGGCGCGGCTCTTGCGGGCGCGGTTGGACTGCTGCGGGGTGGGCGAGCGGCGGGGCTTGGGCGGGGGGCTGGCGGGGGGCGAGGGCCGGTGGCGGCGCCGGGGGGGGCTGGCTGAGGGGGACAGCCGGCGCGTTTTTCGGGGGGGGCTGGACACGGGTCTCTTGGGAGGCTTCTTTGGTGGAGAGCGGGACCGCGACGAGGATGAGGAGGAGCTGCTGCCGGAGAGCGAGGCCGAGGAGCGTCTTCTCCTGCAAATCAAAGCTCGCATCAGGTCCTGCCCGGCCACAGAGGGGAACATGTCAGCACAAAGAACAAAGAACTGCAGTTGTTTGCAAGCACAGACACTGAGCCACAAACAACAGCACTTCCCAAACATGGTGGACAGCCTGCGACATTCGGTTTGGAGAAGAGGAGGATAATGACCAATCTTTCACAGTTATTCTTAAACTACAATAGTGAGCTAAAAATTGTTAGTGTCACCTTCACTGGCTTTCTGTCCATCTACAGGCTACAGCTAAGCTTTAACCTTGGAAACAATTAGTTTTGGTTGGGCTTGCTAACTTCTGGGCGGTTAAGAGAATTGTCTGTGTTAGCACGTGTGACTTAATGATCTCCAGAGCAGGTCTGGGTAAGAGTTTAGTGTGCAAGGACACTAAAATGTTTCACACCAGGAGGTGAAAATTTCAGACAACTTAACAACTTAACAATTCAGGATCCATCTATCCATCCTTATGTTTTAGTCTTTCATCTTTACTTTGCAATTTTAAAAGGTAGGGCCTCAGAATTCTGCGGCAAAATTTGTGGCAAGTTCTGTTGCAATTGTGTACCTGCAGAATCCACCTTTGGCTGCAGAATTCCTGAGAACCTGGAAAAAAGAAACCCTACCTTGAGTGAGATAAACATTTGCTGAAAGGGAGCTCTTGTACATCTTGCAACATACATGTTTGATACTTTTCACAGTTTTCCCAGTAACTGTGTGAAATGAACATATTGACAAACTCAGGAAATAGTCATCACCTTGTCACAAAAAGGAAGAGAAGTGTTCCTTCCTCAAAAACAACTGCTGTACACAAGAAACATCACTTTGATTCTCTTCCTATCAAGAGGATCAGAATCTGTTCTCTCCCCATGAAGATAAATGTCTACTTTGACACTGCCAAAAGCACATAATTTACTTTGCAAGGCAGCTAAGAGCTTTGCCTCTAGAACAATTCTTATGCTGTGAAAAATGTGACTTTCACCACCAAAGGGCAAATCTTGAAGAATCTTAAGTAAGAGAACATGAAGAAGAAACATATTTCAAGTAGAAATTTAATTTTAAGTGATAGAAATACAAGTCATAATTAAAAATTCCCAAGGAGTAAAATTCAATTACTTGTTCTCATTTTTTTCCCCAGGCAGGAAAGAAAAGTACTTAAACTTAAGTAAAAAAGCCCTAAGAGATGTCATGTCAATCTGTGTTGGGAGCTACCCAAAGCCATTTGAAGAAGTCAAGAAGAAAAAAAGCTCTGAAATTGCCACTTTTCACAAAGGTGGAATTCTCATCACTACCTTAACTCAGAAGAAACCATTTCACAGCTGCAACTGCATTCCCCCACAACACACTTAGGAATTGTGACAGCGCAGTTTTTCCATCACTCTCATCACACACTTGCCAGCGCTAAGGTGAGATGAATGAGGGGATTTTGCTAACACAGCTACAGTTCCCTTTAACTCTCCAGGTTTAGCACTTGCAGCTGTCTCAAAAAGCAGGGCTCTTACCGCCTCACGGGGGATCTGCTCCTCCTGTGCCTGGGTGGGGGAGGCATTCTCCGGGGCGGGCTCCTCCTGCGCGGGGACGGCCGGCGCCGCGGGCTGGGTCGCCTTCTAGGGGAGGAACACCTGTCACCATCTGAAATCCCTATGACAAGCAACTACCTAACTTCCTGAGTTGAGGAAATTTATGCTCGGGGCACTGGAGGTTACAGAGTTGCTTTCCTCCAAGTGCTGTATTTAGGTGAGGATGCCAAATGTACAGACACAATCAGGGCTTTGAAGTTTAACATCTTTCTATTAAGTAGTCGAATAATAAAAAGAGGTAAAGAAAGTATTTTACAGCATTTTCAGCATCAAACCCATGTCCTAAGGAAAGGCTACACAATTCCCATTATCAGTTAAGCAGACCCAATTCCTTCTTGGGTCAGTGCTAATCACCATGAGCATCTTCTCATAAATCACTACAAACACTCCCAAGTCCATTAACGCACCAAATGCATCTTTCTCAC